>NW_023270454.1:60080672-60150808 GCF_011800145.1 Mirounga leonina | reverse complement strand
AGAAAGAAAGAAAGAAAGAAAGAAAGAAAGAAAGAAAGAAAGAAAGAAAGAAAGAAAGAAAGAAAGAAAGAGGCAGCAAATCATAGGGGACTCTTAACTATAGGAAACAAACTGAGGGTTGATGGAGGGAGGTGGGTAGGGGATGAGATAAATGGGTGATGGGTATTAAGGAGGGCACTCGCTGTGATGAGCACTGGCTGTTATATGGAAGTGATGAATTACTAAATTCTACTCCTGAAACCAATGTTACAATATATGTTAACTAATTAGAATTTAAATTAAAATTTGGAAAATAAATAAATAATAAACAAACAAAAGACAAAGTTAAAACGTGCACAACTCACTAGGAGAAAACAGTTTCAACTTCCAACAAATGACTAATAATTGTATGTATATATTTACTGATTTTATAGATATGGCCATCCAATAGATAGGGATATTCATTATATATTTGTACTATACATAAATTACTTATGAAAGGACAAGCAACCTATTAAAAATGGGTAAAGGATTTGAATAGGCACATAGAGAAGAGGAAATGAAAATGGCCAATAAGCGGCACCTGGGTGGTTCAGTCATTTAAGCGTCTACCTTCAGCTCAGGTCATGATCTCTGGGTCCTGCAATGGAGCCCTGCTTCGGCTCCCTGCTCAGCAGGAAGTCTACTTCTCTCTGTCCCTGTGCTTCTGCCTCCCATTCGTGCTCACTCTCTCTCTCTCTCAAATAAATAAAATCTATAAATAAATAAATAAATGGCCAATAAACATAAAATAAGAGCAACAGGGGTGCCTGGGTGGCTCAGTCGGTTAAGCGTCTGACTGTTGATTTCAGCTCAGGTTATCATCTTAGGGTCCTGAGATCAAGCCCCACGTTGGGCTCGTGCTGGGTGTGAAGCCTGCTTAAGATTTTCTCTCTCGCTCTCTCTCTACACTCCCACCCTTAAAAAAAAAAAAGGGAGAGGAACAAACTCCCTCATAATTTTTCAGATCAAACCCGTAAGGTTTTATTGTATTTTTTTGTTCTTGTAATGGCGATTTTTTTAAAGACCCATAATGTCAAATACTGTGGAGAAGTGGATAGATATATTCTGGCACATTTAGGATGAAGACTGAGATTTCCAAACCAGTTGACCCAGAAATCATACTTCTGTGAATACAATCTTAGAAAAATTTGCAACAAACTTAATGTTCATCAATAGTTCATCTATTAAATAAATTGCTGAGGATTCTCTACAACAATTTAGAACAATAAAGATGACTTTATTTTCATTAAAACTTTTAAAACACGGGTGCCTGGGTGGCTCAGTTGGTTGGGAGACTGCCTTCGGCTCAGGTCATGATCCTGGAGTCCCGGGATCGAGTCCCGCATCGGGCTCCCTGCTCGGCGGGGAGTCTGCTTCTCCCTCTGACCCTCTTCCCTCTCGTGCTCTCTCTCTCTCATTCTCTCTCTCTCAAATAAATAAATAAAATCTTTAAAAAAAAAAACTTTTAAAACATATGTTCCAGTTACTATTGCTGTAACAAACTCTCCCAAAATTAGTGACTTAAAACTATTAGGATCCAGACAGGGTGCAGTGAGAACGGTTGGTGTCTACTCCATAAAGCTGAGGGCCTCAACTGGGAGGACTCAACCCCTGGGAGGTACTCATTAGCTGGGGCTCTGCACTAGAGGACCTACACAGGGCCTCTCTGCATGGTCTTCTTCAGAGAATGATGGTGGCCTCAGGTAATTCAATCTTACATGGTAAATCAAGGCTCCAAAAGTAGGTATTCCATCAAACAATGGGGAAACTGCACTGTTTTTCTGACCTAGCTTCATAAGTCAGACAGTGTCATTTCGGCACCTTTCTGTTGTCACAAGCCTGCCCAAATTCAAGGAGAGGGGATATAGACTCTCCCACTCAATGTAATCATATTGTAAAAGCATGTGGAATGGGAGATGCTGTTCTGGCCATCTTTTGGAAAATACAACCTGCCACAACATACTAGAGAAGAAGGCAAATTGAAGAATATCTATAGTCTGATGTCATCTATATTTAAAAAAAAAAAAAAACACCTGTGTATCTGCATGCAAATGTGAATGTAACTGGATAACTATGCATGGCAAATACACAGAAAATCATTTCAAAAGATATACTTCAAACTGTTAACAACCATTAGCTCCCAGGAGGGAGTGAGCTGACATAGTTGGAGATGGAGGAGACCATTCACCTTTCCTCTAATGGGTCAAGACTCTGCAGTGAGTTCCAAGTTGAGATGCGTAAAGGACAAGAAGTAGTGTATCTGGAAAAACTGCATGCAGCTAAAAATGGGGCAGGAGAAGTAATTTGGCGCCAATCAAACGATCCTAGCTAAATTTCTAAAAAGCATGATCAGATATCCAAACATTCAAATATCAGATTACCACTGAGGTGAGGGGAAAACATCAAAACGGATGTCCTAATACTTGAGCCAGGCAGTTCAATCTGTGGTTAATCCTACATTAGTAACAAAGATGGGACATTAGCAACACATGAACTTCTGTGCTTTGTTTTTTGTATCACTTAGCTTTCCCCCAAAAAAAGTACCTTTTATAAAGTACAATTTGCTCTCAACTGTAGTAACAGAAATATAAGATATTTCCCAGTTACCTAGATATGTAGAAACACAAGGACCCACGTTTTCACCAAGTGCTACCTTAAATCCAGATTCAGATTGTGGGTGGAACTAGAATTGAGAATAAAAGAAGCATGGTATTGGGGTAGGGTTGACCTTATTGAATTTGACCATTTTCAACTGAAATTACTGAAGCCTGTTTTTGTGTGTAGATGCAGACTTCAGTAGTTTATTATAAAAGTTCAGATTCAATAACATTTTGTAGTGAATACCAAGACTTACTATAAAACGACAGGAATCAAGACAGTGTTATAATGGATGAGAATGGCCCTATGGAACTGAACAGAGAACCCAGAAATTGTCCAACACTTATATGGTCATTTTATTTTTGAAGAGGATGCCAAAGCAGTCTAATGGAGAGGGAAAAGTCTTTTCAACAAAAGGGTAGAAAACTTTATATATATAGGGGGAAAAAAGAACCTTAATCCTTACCTCATACCTCGCACAAAAATTAATTTAAGATGCATAACAGACATAGTAAAAGTTAAAACTATAAAGCTTCTAGTATAGAAAAAAAGTACAGGAGAATATTTTTGTGACCTAAAGGATAGGCAAGAGTCTCTTAGAGAAGACACAAAAAGCAATAAACATAAAAAAAAAAAAGTGGATAAATCTAACTTCAAAATTTAAAATACCTCTATTAAAGACATTGCTAAGAAAATGAATAGGCTAGCCACAAACTAGAAGAAAATTGCTGTAAAGCATATGTCATAGATCAATAGTGTCTAGAATATATCAAGAATTCCTATAACTCAATAACAAAAGACAAATAACCCCAGACAGGGCACTATAGAGAAACAAGATCCAAGTGATGTTCAAGATAGAAAAACAACCAGATGAGGAAAAATTAACCCAATACAATTACCACCCCTCATATTTTACCCAAACTCTGAATATGATAAAAATATTATTTAATATTTTTAAAACATAACATTAATTGACATACAGACATGCCCATGAAAAAATCTGATATAAAAATAAATATTTCCAGGTTCCTGGGTGGCTCAGTTGGTTAAGTGTCTGCCTTTGGCTCAGGTCATGAACCCAGGGTCCTGAGATCGAGTCCCACATAGGGCTCCCTGCTCAGCGGAGAGTGTGCTTTTCCTTCTCCCTCTGCCCCTCCCCCCTGCTCCTGCTCTCTCTTGCTCTCTCTCTCTCAAATAAATAAATAAAATCTTTAAAAATAAATAAGTAAATCATAAATATTTCCTTCTATCCATTAACCTTGTCCTAATTAACTCTTTAAAAATTATGGGTAAGAATAATTCACACACACAAAAAACTGAGTTACATATAATTATTTTATTTCACAGTCTTTTAAAAAATATAAACCACTAAGTATTTTGAAAAACACACATTGAATAATCACTTAGCAGCCACAATATTACAAAAATAAACCAGAACGAATTGCACAACAGAACAAAATTATTCCTGCTGACTCAATCTGACTAGGAACGCATAATGTTCACTAGGAATGGTAAGTGGACCAGCACCACCACCATTTCTCCACCATCAATTATCACAAACATCAATCACAGGACCCATTCCCAGGAGATCATTCCATTTATACAGAAATCCGTACAATGTATAGATGTCAAGTTAACATCTTGACTTTCGTTCTAGGATACTATTTTTCCTTTTCTCTGGGACACAAGTTCAATGGCAAGGTGGGAGAGTGACGACGATGGAACACCAAGCACATGACTGGCTCAAACCCCTCCCAGGTAGTTGGAAAATGCAAGAAAAAGAAAGTTGTATACTGCGCTGTACAATACAACAGCCACTAGCCACACATGGCTATTTACATTTTAATTATTTAAAATTAAATAAAATTAAAATTTACTTCCTCATTCACACGAGCCACATTTCAAGGGTTCACTAGTCACACATGGCTAGTGGCTACCATATTGGACAGTGCAAATATAGAACATTTCTGTCATCACAGAAAGTTCTTTTGGACAACCCTGGATGTGGGAAGTGTTTCTTCTTCCTTTGCTTAGGCAGGATGTAGGCTGATTATGGAAGCAGCTTTGAGAAGCAAGTCTTCTCCCAGGATATTCCGAGATGGGTGGTAGAGTCACAGAAGGGAGTAAAGTAGCCTTTCTTTACATAGATCACTTTTTCCTATGTATGAAAGGGATGATCCTTTTCTGGGGATCAAACAAACTAGACTCCACCAAAAATCTGTAAGGAGAATTAGAGATACATGAAGCAGATGGGAAAGCAGCAAGGTACAGCCTTCTTTATCCTGTTCCAAACTTCCATAGACTATGTCCTCCAAGGAAGTGGAAGGTTCCCAGGGTCCTCCTCTAGAAAATCCTGATGTGGGGCAAGCATATTGGCTGACTGCGAAAGCCAGTTCTGGCAGGTGTTTCAAGAAAAAACCTAGGATGTCTTCACTCTGCTCACTCTCTGGGCAGAGCAGTGTTGCTTGGAGTACTATTAGCTGTGAAGGAGTTACAGTTTGGATCTGTTTCAATCATTATGCTCCTTGACAACTGTATTTTGTAACCAGGGCACAGACTGCTAGTTTGTTCCCCAAAGATCCGCCATCATCTTTTTTCCTTAGATTTCCTCAGATTTTTTTTTGTTGAAGGCCATCATCTGTCCAGCTACAAAAACTAACATTTCTCATGCAACCTCGCAGATATGACACAGTCTGGCCAATGAGATGTAAGTAAAAGTTGCTGGGCTTCTGAGAAAGCTCTTTAAAAGGAAGCAGAATCAAAATGGTATGCCCTGTTTTCCCTTTCAGCTTCCTTCATCTTCTTGGGGGAGCTGCAGCAACCATCTTGGAACCTAAGGGAAAAGCCAAGGAAACCTCAGGGGCTACCTTGACCCTGACATCTGTGAGCTGCTTAAAGAACACCGGCAATAGTTTGCCCCTAACCTCCTAGTCACATGAGAACGAAACAAAACCCCTACTTTGTTTCAGCTACTGTTCGGTCCAGTAACTTCCTACTCTATTTCTGAGGTAGCCATCTGTCTTGATTCCCAATAGGAAAGCAAGATTCCCATCTTACTGTAAAAACACTTGCCTGAAGAATCATATATATTCAATAAAGTTCAAGTAACTTCATAGAGTCATACTAATAAAACAAAAGTATAAAAATTTTAACTTCAACCTACCCATGTCTACACAGTGCAACAGTGGAAGAAATGATTAGGTTTATTACATAAAATAGCTGCTATTAAGGAAAACAAGAGGATTTTTAGCTTACTTCATCAGGAAGTTTTTTCTGAATGCCTATTATGTTCTGACTATTGTTCTAAGCACAGGTCTGCCCTGATTGCCCACATTCCTATGGAGTAAGATGCTAACTACTCAGATAATTAATCAGATCACTATTTAATCTATAATCTTATTTTGTGTGGACAAAGTAAGAAATGTAGTGTTGAGAATTGATGTCACTGATTCAACCCCCCCCCCCCGCCAAATTAACTTCAAAGATCTGCAACTCAGTTTTTAGCTTTCCCTTGTATGTAACACAGACACTTGACAGTGATTTCCTAATGATACCAGAGTTTTAATTGTGGTTTTAGCTTAAATAAGCACACCTACCTCAAAGTAGCTATAAAAATTAAAGCCAAAGTACAGTACTCTGTACATATTTTCTATGTACTGTATTAGTACCACTAGCATTCTAAAAGTCCCTAGATTAGTACGTATGAGTTAGAAAAAGTAAACATTTCCCACTATCCTAAATGGTTTAACTATTTACAATGTTAAAATGCTGGGCCATTAAAAAAAATGAACTCTTTCGCACTTATTTTGAAACTATAAACAGAATTGGAAATATAAAATGTCAAGCTATAAATGGGGATATTGCATCTATTTTACTCACCTCGTTCCAAGTTTCCACCCCTGCGAATGAACCAAAAACAAATCCTGGCACCTTGTCATTCCCAGAAAAGCCAGTACATGGCACACTCTGGGTAAATTTTATCTCTTTTTCTGTGGAACTGCACCAGATGGCATCAGTCCTGCATCTACAGCTGTGCCCTAAAATTGAAGTTCAGACATAGGAATCTACTTTATTAGACATTTCAGATTTTGCAGGTGTGAGTGTGATGTTGTTCTCATTCAACTGAAAATGGTTCTCTTTCCAAGTGGAACTGCTGATTCATTGCACTTACAGGTTTGGAAATCAGCGACACAATCAAGATTATCCTAATAAGATTTGAAGTCATTTCAAACAACCGAAATTTAGAGAAAACACTGAAATAAGAACACTTGAAATAAAATACTAGTATTTCCTAATAATTGAATTATGGCCTATTTCCTCATGACGTAAGAAATTCAACTAGGCTTCTAGCATCGCTGAAGAATCACTAAAAACCTTTTATTGAAAATAGAACATAAGAACCTTCTATAATCAAATTATATGATGAGCAGTTATTTTAAACGTTCCTGACTTTTCAAATATTTTCATGTCTAGCCCACATGCATACCATCTTCAAAAATAGACTTGGTTTAGTGATAGTCAGGATCAGAATGTGGTCAGTGGATAGAACAGCCAACATGCACAAACTGGGAACCTAGACCCTGGTGGGTGTCAAAGCATTAGATCAAGAATATACCAATAGCCAAAAAAAAAAAAAAAAGTGAGCTCAAAAGTAGTTCTTATTTGGGAGACTGGTCTTTGTTGACTTTTGGGAAAATGATGATTGAATAAACAATAGAAAAAGGCAGCTTATATATGGGGTGTCCCAGTTTCAAAAGTAGAGTGTCTAACCAAGCAAGGGCAAGGCAGGAGATGAACAGCAGCAAGTTCTGAGAGCAAATATGAGGGACCTTAATTTCCAGAGTTTAGGGCCAAGTTCCAAGCAGAGATTAAATAACAGGAATAAATATTCATTTTTTTGGCCTAGACAAATGGGAACTTAGTAACTAATAATTAGATTACAAGGAGGTTATAAAATGGCACTGGGCACAAGATAGAAAAGTAACCACCCTTTCACAGGGAGCAGAGTCAGTAGAACCACCCAGAGCTTGGCTTCATATGGGGACCGGACGGCAGCAAACTACTCACCCTGAGTTCTCTAGTCTCCTCTCTAGAAGAGTCAGGAGGGTTTAAACCTCTGGACACCAGGGGCACTGCTGGGAAGGTTAAAGGATTACAAACTCAAGAAGTCACAGAGGTGTTTAAAATAATTTACCTTCTGGTTATTTATAAAGTATGAAGTGATTGTTTTCTACCCTTGTAAAAAAATAATTGCTAATTAACTACTCCCCCCACTCATCTTCAATGTCCATATTAACCATACAACCCGATAACTAAATGCTACTGCAGGGGTGTCAATCAATTACAGAACTATTGCTCAAAATACAAGATAGAGTCACTGCAGTTGATTCTGGGATTCAAACTGGAAATTCAAAACAAGTCGTACCATAGCTCTGATAAAGAGAAGTATAGATAGATAAATAGAGATATAGAATTACATATATTTATATAAAGAGAATTATATGTATATTTCTATATGTAGAGAGAGAAATATATACACACACAGTTATACTTCATTTAAAACAGGGCTGTTCTAGAAAAGTGAAATAGAAATGTGGGAAATTATCTGAATGTCTCAGCCAAAAAAATTTTCCCATTTACCTACATGAGAGTACTTTTTCCTTCCCTAGAATTATCAAAATAATCGTCTTCCACGTCACTTTCATATTATCCACTTAGGCAAAACTTAGTATTTCTTGTTTTTATCCTCTCTACATGGTCCTTGTACCTAAAATTAATAAATATTTTCAATATTCAGTCATGACACGGACAGCTCATCCCACCTTAATGTGACTGAACCCAAATCTTCCCTTACTGAAGACAAGTATATCTGCATTCCGTATTTCAACTCCAAGGCCCCCTGCACTGTTTTCCAGAAGAGCAAAATGATTATTACAATTGTAAACACTCCTCACATCCCATTCTAATATCTAGGCTCCTCTGCATAGACACTGATTCTTGCACTTAGTTAGAAATCAGTTCGGCTCCTCCAGTCCTAGTAGAAAGCTCATCGGTTCTAAGATCCTAGGTCCTAGGATCCTAGGATCCTAAGATCCGTTTCCTCGATCCCAACCTCTCACTTTTTTAGGCTCTGGGTCTTCAGAAGTTCAGTTACAACCAGGGACAAAGTGAAATCAAGGGTGGTCCCCGCTTACCATTTGCAGCGAAGGTCCGTCTCGGGTTGTCCCGGTCCTCTCCGTGCAGGGCTGCCTCTTACCAGCTGTAACTGCAGTGGTGGTCTTCAGCGCACCAACCCAGGGCAACAGCTCGGTTCCAGAACTCGAGACGACATAAATCGAGGAAAAAGCATCTGGAAGATGAAACTGTTATTCCCCCAAACTGACAGTGCCTGGAGGGTGCTTAGGGCATAAGAAGTTCAATGCTGCCCGCCAATCTTCTGGCAAATGGTCTAGTCACGTAACCTGAAACGACAGCCTTGCTCCTCTTTTTCCTGTTGCCTTACAACGTGTGAACAGTATACCTCTTTTCATCACCCCCAAGGCATCTCCCAAATGACTCGCTAACGCTCACCCTCCCGCCGTTTGAGATTCTAAACCCACCTGGTGTGGCAACTCAGCAGGCATCAATGGGGTCGGTGGCTAGAAGAGGAGTAGGGATTAAGGGGAAGAAGGGCCCCTGAATCCTCTCTGGCGCGGTCAGACGAACCCCATTTAGCGTCTGCCAAAGCGCAAAGATATTTAAAGCAGTATTTGGCATACTCTTTCCTCCTGCTTCCTGTCCCAAAGCCCACACTTTCTCAGTAATTTGGACATTAAGGTTGACATTCGATTTGGGATGTCAAATTTGGTTTGGAAGTGGTTGGATTGAATTATCTGAATGATTTAGTTTTCCTTCCTTTCCGCACAAGCTAAAATGCAGTGGGACTGGGAAGAAGAGCTTGCAGGTGCCCAAAGCCATTCCGGCTCCAACCGCCGAACATCTCTTTCTCCATCTCTCGACCCCGGAAAAGCTGAGGGTCCGTCCCCAAGAGCACAGCGCCAGCCCAGACCCCATACACCCGCCGCGCCTGGCAACCGAGCGCGCTTCGAGCCCAGAACCACCCCGAGGGGGGAGAAACTCGCCCCTGCGCAGACCCCTTCAACACCCGAACGAACCTGCCAACGCTACAACCGAGCCTGGCACTGGAACCTGGGCGGCCACGCGCACAGGGAATCGAGGTTGAGACCCAGCCCGGCGCCCGCGCAGCTCCGTGCCCTCCCGCTAGTGCCCGCGCCTTACGGGTCACACCGCTTGCTCGCGGGAGAAACCCCAAGGCTCCCGGTGCACGGAGAGACGCCCGGGCTGGAGCGCCCCGGCCGTGCTGGCCACAGAGTTCTTCAGCTGCTTGATGACCACGAAGAGCAGGAGGAAAAGTAAGAAGAGCAGGAAGAAGAAGAGCGCCAGGTAGAGCAGAAAGTTGAGCTCCCACTCCATGCTGGAGGCGCCGGCGCTCGGTGGCAGTGCGCGCTGGGCGCGGGTAGCGGCCGCGGGTCAAGGCTTGCAGCCCGCTCTCCCACCTCCGGGTCTCCTCCGCCCGCGTACGGGCGCCCCACGTTGGGCGCCTACTCCGCGGTCCGTGCTCGTCCTCCCCCAGCTGGGAGGAAAAGCGCCAAGGAGCTGGTTAATCCCAGCTCCGCCTCTCCCAGCAGGCACGAGAGCCTCCCGCTTCGCTGAGATCCTCTCCTGAGCTCTTGGGGACGTGAGCGGATTTTTCTAGGAGCGAACTTTGCGGGCGGGGACGCCAGGAGAAGGGGTCATGGCTCAGTCCCCCCTGGGGTGTTGGGGCTGGTGTTTGGCAAATGATCTTAAGATCTCCACCCCCAACATTCAATGGGTCCCTAGCCCTCTCCCTTCCTAATTAATTTCTTTCATTATTTTCCCCTGTCCTGGTTTTCCCAAAGGGGAAAGATGCCATGGCCCAGAAACCCAAAAGAATGAAAGATAGCAGTGAAGGTGGGGTCTAGAGGGCTGAGGTGACTTCACCGTGCCAAAGTGAATTCCAGTTCAAGCTGCCTTGCTCTCCAGAGTTGCAGATGCACTCAGTACAGAGTGCTCTTTTCCATGGACAACAGCTCATTTAGGAAAGCATTAAGAACAAAACGCATTTCAAAAGTTGTATTGTACAAAGCTTCAGAACCTTGACTTGAAATTGAATTTCCTTGGTGGAAAGCAAAAATAAAACAACAATAAACAATTACTCGAAATGCTCCCTTAAGTCCCTAACACCTCTCTGTATTTAAGATCACCCATAACCTATACGGTGCAGCTTGTAAAGAAATCCAGTTTATCAACTGCTGTATAACAAACTGCCCAAAACTTAGTGGCTTAAGACAACACAAACCTTAGTTCTCTCTCATGGTTTGAGACACTCTCACAGAGTCAAGAGTTTGGTAGCACTTAACTCGGTGATTCTGGCCTGGGGTTTCTCATGAGGTTACAATTGGATGTCAGGCAAGGCCATAGTCACCTGAAGGTTTGAATGGAACTAGAGAATCCAGTTCCAGGGTGGCTCACTTAGATGGCTGACAAGTGGTGCTGGCTGTTGCTGGGAGGCCTCAGCTCTTTGCCTGGTGGGCTGCTTATTATGTGTCCTTACAACACTGTGCTGGCTTCCCCCAGAGCCAGTGACCCAAGAGAACATGACAGAAAGTGCAGCGCTCTTCGCAGCTAGCGTAAGAAGTGGTAGGCTATCACTTCTGCGATGTCCTGTCAGTCCCACACAGAGCCTTACTCAGTGAAGGAGTCCAAGGACATGAACACCAGGGGTAACGACGGCCAGGGGCCATCTTGTAGTCTGGCCATCAAAGCTGCTAATGCAACATACTGTCATTGTCCATTCTGTTGGCCTCCAAATTCATTTCATTGTTTATTTGTGAAGAGATGGGAGGGGTCCCCTGGGCTGAATTCCGGGAATAAATAAATGCTGACATACATATCCCAGATTATTTACTGGTCTGCCCATAATAAATAGCTGTTCCAGGGATGGCAAGGGGTTCAAAGAAACAAGTTGGTGTGGAAAAAGCTGGGAACTGGAAGTCTCAAGGACCTCAATCTAGTTTCCACTCCACTGGTCAGTGGTCACTTCGGTTCTCTGACTCAGTTCCCTCACCTATAATATACCTTGCATACCTTTTCCCTGGGTTTGTTGTGAGGATCAAAAATGAATGCAATGTTGAATAAGAATGTGTTTTGTTAGGTAAATGTCAGATACTATTATCAATCTGTTACTGAGGATCCCCAATGTACAAAAATGTACTGTATAAAATGTCCAGGTCCCAGGCCTCTCACCAAGCACTGTATTGTGTAAGATCTCTCTCTCAATAACATTATTGATCCATCCTCTAGGCAATAGTGTGCTGGCTCACAACATTTTTTTGAAAACTTTTGCAAGGCATTTGCTAAAATACAGCTATTATGAAAAATTAAATCGTGTAAGCTTACAACTAAATAATGTTAACAACAAAGGTAATAAATACTCAAAACTCATTACTTCCACATTATTTTACTATATTTCACTATTATCTATGCACCTGAGGTTATGTACATCTGTTGTAACTATATGGCTACATATTATATAATAGTATATTGCTGTACCTCTCTTCTCAACTGTGTTCAGATGTCATGTGGGTAGCCAGGAATTGGCCACGGTAGGAGCCTTTGCCCTTGGAAATGTACGAACGCTACAAATCAGGGCCAGAGTCATTTGTTAAACACTTAACCACCACACCATGGCTCATAGAGCTCCTGAGGAAAATTTGAAGTCTTATATAAGTAAAGCAGAGATTTGTGGGTTTTTTTTTTTTTTTTTTTACTACACAGAAACACCACATGTTCCTACTGGTAGAATTCTCCATTTTATCTAATCTTGACAGGAGGACAGACTCCAGTGAGTGCTTTCCACTGCCACCTCCTGCTGTGGAAACCAAGAGGTTCAAATACATCTTTTACCCACTCCTGATACAGTGCAGGAAGAAGGGCAGGAAGAGCCATGCCAAAAACTCGGCCAAATATCCTTGCTTCCCAAGACTCTCAAGCTTGGGAGCGGACAGAACAGGAGGAGATGTTTGGAGGTCAGATGCATTCTGGGTAGCAGAGGAGCTCTGAAAGCCAGACCAGTCCCAGGAGTGACCTGGGTTTGGCTCTTGTTACCTGCCTATCAAGGCATCCTTGATTCCTGCCCTTTCCCCAGATGTGGCTCTCCTGCCTCTCTTCCATTCTGTGAGCTTCCACTGGTTTTTCTAGTACATCTCCTTATTGTAGCAAGGAATGGTGGTTAATGCTATCTTGCAGATGCAAATATTGACCAAGAAAGCATTACCTACACACTCTGCATATATTATGCACTCATAATCAAAAAAGTGTTTGGTAGAAAAGACATATGCCATTTGGTACATTGCCATCCAGATATCCAAGTTATTAAAGGATGGAGATTAAAACACAGAGAGGTTAAGTGACCTGCTTAAAGCCACACAGCTAACAAGTGGCAAAATTGGGATGTGAACCCAGGGAGTTTGGCTCCAAAGCCTTCACGCTCAACCCCTATGATGCACTGCCTCACAGGGGAAAGTACCTCTTTCTTGTGTATGACCATCAAATTAATACCATATTTTTTTCTTTTGAGTGTCAAACTTAAGGAAAATAAATTTCAAGAAACCCATACCTTCTGCTTACTTACATCTTGGGTCCTTCCTTTGAAATCTTCAACACCAAAGCTTCAGATGAGTGCATGTTTGCCTGCAGATGAGGAAAGAGGCCAACAGATGAAAGTTTTATGTCACCAAGCTCAAACCCATTTCAGCCTTCCTGACCATAACTGTTTAGATTTTCCATTTATCTGAGCAGCTTAAATAGATTTATAAATACTAACTAATAAATCCTCATAGTCACTCTCAATAGAATTCTCTTTAAAATAATGTTGCTACAACAAAAAAATAACTTATGACATTTATTAGATGCTCCCAATGCTTTTTAGCTTCTGGTGACACACCTCATAAGATGGTTTGAATTTCAGTTTCTTTTTTTTTTTTTTAAAGATTTTATTTATTTTTTAGAGAGCGAGCGAGAGAGAAACAGCATGAGAGGGGAGAGGGTCAGAGGGAGAAGCAGGCTCCCCGCTGAGCCGGGAGCCCGATGTGGGACTCGATCCCAGGACCCTGGGATCATGACCTGAGCCGAAGGCAGACACCTAACCATCTGAGCCACCCAGGCGCCCTGAATTTCAGTTTCTATTATATAAATGACTCCATAGAAATAAGATACAATATTTCTCTACCTAAATATGCCTATTAATGGAAATCCATAGAAAGAAAACCCAACCATTTTAAAAGGCAGAAAGGACACTTACTTTATATAAGAGCTTGGCTGGTTCTAGCATCTAAAAAGAAAGCCCTTGTGCACAAACTGGTAAAACAGACAGAGACTATGTCATTACAATCCCATACCACTGCCCATAAAGTTGACCCCATATATGCTTCCACTTAACACGTCGACTACTCATAGTTAGACTTTATGTATCTTTCAAGTCCTCAGTCCCCTCTTCACAAGTCTCAAAGCAACTGGATATTGCCCCTGGGCTGCTCCAGGTCCTGGCCTATGGACAGCTATGGTGTATATATCAGAATAGGGTTCTCTATCCCTTTGCCTGCTCTGTTCCTCCTCACCCTCACCTCTGCTAGGGAGGAATCTTTTATCATAACAAGCATCAAAACTATTTATGAGAAGTGATTAAGGGTAGGAATAGAAGAATTTGTCTTATAAATGTGCTTCTCTAAAGAGTCTAAAGACCTAAGAAAACACAAAAGGAAGGACAACAAAATTCTACTGTCACCATCCCCGGGTGAAACCTTCCTGGACTTACCTGTTGGGGGTAACCTGCAGAATGGAAGCAGTTTCCCCAAGGCAAGGGAAGGACAAAACTGGGAGACTAGAGAAAAAGATTTCCAGGTATCTTTCTAAGGCTAATTCAGTTTGGTCTGAAATGAACCCAAAAGAAATGGAAGAAATATTTTTACTCCATGCTCTGGCCTCAAAATGTGCTGTTGACCATGATTATTAACACGGGGTTGTTAAGTAACTACACACCTTTCCAGGTGCTCTGGACCTCAAAAACTGGGTTACAGGTAGATGGCTTCTGCTTAGATGGAATCTCCTGTAAAGCACTCATTCACGTGCTGAGGATGAGATCCATTCTCTGCGGAAGTTCCCAGGCCCTAAGAAGCTCTGTCCTAGCTAATCAGGGCCTGAATCACCCAGTGATCCTGGCAATTCTTAATGGCCCCAAATATCCCAGCACATACTATTCATGTCCCTCTGACACCCCAAATCTCTTGCTTCTTCCCCATACACAAATGTACCACCATGTTCATTTCTAGGCGATACAAACTGGGCTTCCTTGGAATTGCCCCCTTATTACACTCTTTAAAACTCCTACCACCCTCTGGGTCAGAATTAGAATATCTATGGGAATGTTTACTGCTGTAGACAGCAGAAAAGTGAGTTGTTCTACTTCAGGGAGTCATATTAAGTTAGCCAAGAGTTATTGTAAGACCCCGACAATTGGATTTGCTTTCCACACCCTCATCTCTTTTCCTACTCCATCCCAAAAGAATGACTGTAGCAGTTTTGCAATACTAACTCTTCAAGAAATAAGTAAAATGTAAATGATAAACTGCTTAAATCTCACATAACCATTTAGGAATTCCAGTGGGAAGGAAGGAAGGGAGAGAGGGAGGGAAATCTAAGGAAGAAATTTATTTGAGGGGTATGTGGGAGATCATCCTATGTGGGTAGCCTTTGAAACCCAGAATTCACCACTAAGAATAATTCTAGACCCTGTCCTTGGTTTAGAATGTCTTAAAACGCAACAGAAGATGCCTAAGTCTGTCCAATATTGAAAAAAATTAAGTGACAGATTGTGCTAACAGCTAAACACTATTTCTTTAATTTAGACTCTTTCCAGTAAGTTAGCAGTAACACTAGAAAAAGTCGATGTGACTGTGGCTGACTCTAGACTTGATCAATACTATTCATGTAGCAAAATAAAAAATCTGAGCATTATAGAGCAATAGATCTTTTGTTTAGCACAACCTCAATAATGGCAGTGGTGAAACTGTCATTTCTAATGGAAGGTCTGCGAACTTCTGTATGAGCTGATAATAATCAGAGCGTGGGCTTACAGATGCACATGCACATACATAGGACTAAAATTACACTGCCACAAGGGAAAAAGAAATTGGAAAAAAAAGTAGAATTTGTATGTAACCCATACTCCTTGTGAAATGCCAGCTTGTAAGATCTGGTGACCTCAGCAACTGGGGCCTGTATTCCCAGATCTAGGGATCCAAGCTGCCTTTTAGACATACACACAGGCAAACTGGCAATGAACAGACTTGGGTCCTGGTACCAGCCATATACACTCTACCTTATACTGTACTGCACAATGATGAGAGTGTCTTGAGTCCAATGGCTTGGACATGTATCTTGGCTTCATCTCTTGCTAGCTGGGTAACCTTGAAAATCTTTGGTTGCCTAAGAAGCACCTCATCCCTCTTTCTTCCTTATTAATAGAATCCTGACTTTATTCAGGTATCTACCTCTTTCCCAGGTACCCCATGTGCCTTAGAGGAAACTGTATTGGGGATGTGCATCCTAGTGATCTAAAAGTCATTCAGTTCATACGATGATTTTTTTTTTCAGTCTAGGAGGGGCATATGACATAAATTGACCTAATCTAATTGAAGAAAAGTATTATCAGTTTCCAAAAAAGAAAACAAAACCACTGTAGGTATCTAAAGTAGGGAAATTGGTTAGGCAGCTGTTGAATGAATGCAAGATGCAAAACAGAGAAGTACCACAAGATTATAGTCCCCTGGGCTAGAGGTAAAGTACCACAAGATTATAGTCCCCTGGACTAGAGGAGCAAAGGGGAAAATGGAATTACACAGAGTCAATGGTCACTGTTACCCAGAGCTCATAATCACTGTTACTCAGAGCCTGTAATCTCTGTTACCATAATTTATGTCCAAGACTTCTGGAAATTGCAAGCCTACAATAGACTCTGGAGTTCCAAAATAGTCGTATCAGACAGATCCTGCTGCCAGTACAATTGTTGTTTAGGTGGGGAGACAAATTCATAGTGCTTGCTAATCCACCATCTTCCCAGAATCCTCCTTTTTTTTTTTTTTTAAAGATTTTATTTATTCGACAGAGAGAGCACAAGGAGAGGGAGAGAGAGGGAGAAGAAGGCTCCCTGCTGAGCAAGGAGCCCGATGTGGGACTCGATCTCAGGACCCTGGGATCATGACCCAGGACGAAGGCAGCCACTTAACTGACTGAGTCACCCAGGTGTCCCATTTTTTTATTTTTAATTGTGGTAAAACAGACTTAAGATAAAATTTATCATCTTAACCATTTTTAAGTGTACGGTTCAGTGGTATTAAACACATTCATTATGTTGTGCAACCATCATGATTATCCACCTCCAGAACTTTTTCATCTTGCAAAACTGAAACTCTGTACCCATTCCACAATAACTCCCCATTTTTTCCTCTCTCCAGTCCCTGGCAACCACCATTCTACTTTCTTTCTCTATGAATTTGATTACTCTAGGTACCTTATATAAGTGCAATCATACAGTATTTGTCCTTTTGTGACTAGCTTATTTCATTTACCATAATGTCCTCAAGGTTCATCCCCATTATAGCATGTGTCAGAATTTTCTTCCTTTGTAAGGCTGAATAGTATTCTGTAATTTGGTCAAACATTATTCTGGGTGTATCTGTGAGGGTGTTTCTGGATGAGATTAACATTCACTCAGTAGACTGAGTAAAGCAGATTGCCCTCCCTAATTACTTATTTATTTTAATAATAAATAATTTATCTATCTATCTATCTATCTATCTATATCTTCTATTGGTTGCTTCTCTGGAGATCCTTAACTAATACATATTTCATTATATGTATATACCACTCTTGTAGACACCTTTTGAATAAAACAGGAGCTTTATCATATGATCTAGATCATTAAAATAATCTACTTTGGTTATTGGTTATAAGAAGACATACATATATGCCCTCTGAAGAACTATTTCCTGTAGAGTGCAAGTATGCTTAATGCAGAAAGCCACAATACTATTTAATATATGTGAAAATTATTTCTCCTTGGGATTTTCTGTATTTAGAGAGACCAATTCCACAGTGGTTAAGGTATCAGTTTGGTATTATTGACTCTGCAGTATGCCATATCAAAAGGCCTGTTGTCATAAGTACTGGTTAGAACATAAACAGAAACTCTTGGTGAAAGAGAGAGATTCTGTAGGGCTCCACTTGAAAATACATCTGGATATTCCTTTTGTAATCCCCACCACAAACAGCCAACATTGACTGCCCACCCAAGCCTCCCTCTGGTTTTTGTATCAGCTGTTTGGAAGACACTGTGAATCCATCCAAGGAACCTTCTCACCCTCCCCAAGGAAATCATTACTTCAAACTAGAGGCTGCTGGCTTGGGAGAGACAAAGTCTCTTTCTTAGCTTTTTTTTACTTAATGGATCTGAGCATCTAAACACTAAGATGAATGGCACCATAGAGATAGCAACCTTTAAAATATTTTTCAAGAATTCAAAAGGTATAGGTTATGAATTCAGCAATAAAGAGATTGTTCTATTATTTTCTGTGACTTGAAAAGCATTGTAAAAAGAAAATGTTCAGGGCGTTTGTGAATTACCTGTATTTGAATACTAATACTGTCTTGAGGTTTCCTTTTGCTCCATCGCAGATACTGTTGGTTGAACTGAGTGCTATTATAGCAATTACTCAGTAATGAAAACGAAGGTTTGTGACATCTGAAGAAAATGCATATTCTCTGTAGGCTGTTGCACACCTGGCTCTCTGTGTGGCCCTTCATAATCATGATCTCTTCATGTGTTGTATGGCTAAGCTGGTGGGCTACAATTGAAACTTACACCACCAAGAATTTTCTTTCTCCACCCACCGCAGCTGGTGGTGGAACCATTTCTTACCTATGAGAAAAGATGAACACACAACTCAATACACAAAACTGAGCACCTGCTACCTACATATTTTTTTGGCTCTTCGTGTTTTCTTCTATCTTGTGTATTTTGTCAGATAGAAAAAAATCTATCGCAAGAAGAAAACAGCCATATCAGTTTCATCATTTTGCTGATGCCTTAGCTATATTTGCTGGTATGATTTTTCCTCCTTCTTCTCCAGATTTCTTCAGAGTCTCTGGTGTTGTGGAAAGAACACTGGTTGGAAACTTCAGAAGCCTGGATTCTCACCATCCCCTGCTAGCATGAGCCATAACATTAGGCATGTCGTTAACTTCTCTACGCTTCTGTTCCCTAACTTAGGGGATTGAACATAATTATCTTCATGTCCCTTCTAGTTCCAAAATTCAAATGACTTATCGTTTTTCCTGCCAAAACCAGGGGTGGCAGAAGAGTGAGAGTATCTGTGTGAATTGTTCCCAGCTGCCACGACGACAGGGTAGGCTTGGAACCCAGAGCGCCTTCTTTCTCGAAAGGAAAGCAATTTGTTCCCAGAAGGGCCTCTGGCACATTAACAGAAGAGGTTAGTTAACCACTGCTCACCCCCAGCCATGACATTTTTCTTTTAAGTAAGTAGAATTATTCACATGTAACCTACATATCAGCTGCTCCAGAAAACAACCACTTTTCCCCTCTGTGCAAACCATAAGCAGGACTCAGCACAACGTGGGTTCCTCTAAAAGAGAAAATCACTCCACAAAACATGACTGAGCAACACAGAATTTACTGAAGGGAGACTAAAGGGAGAATTTAGACCACAGAGCAAACAAATATCCATTAGACAGTTCTGTCACTCCCGAAGGCCCGGGTCGGCTGTTCGAGCAACTTTGGGCACTCTCTCCTTTTAACACCGTCTTCCCCGACAAAGTTATTATTTTCTTTCCTTTGCTTTCTTTGTTATGCAGGAAACCTGAGCACCAACCTGAGCTAGCTCCTACCAGTAGGCTATCAAATTCCGTTTTAAATAAAATCGACCCCACCGATAAGGTATTCTACAAGTTGCCAAGAAATTATTCTCCCCCTGAGTACTACACACATAATTCTTCAACTTCTCTGATCAAGCCCAAATCATTTCCAAGTAAGAAAGAGTATAAGAGAAAAGTTGTATTAATAAGACCTGCCAGGTAGGCTGCTGAGGACAGGGCTTCATGCGCAGTGTAACTGTATGCACTGTTTGTATTCTCTTTCAGATTAGAATAAGTAAAACTCCACTGTGGCTAAAATCAACAACACACGAAACAACAGATGCTGGCAAGGATGTGGTGAAAGGGGAAGCCTCTTGCACTGTGGGTGGGAATGCAAACTTGTACAGCCACTGTGGAAAACAGTATGGCGGTTCCTCAAAAAGTTAAAAATAGAACTATCCTATGACCCAGCAATTGCGCTACTAAGTATTTACCACCAAAATACAAAAACACTAACTCAAAGGATACACGCACCCCTGTGTTTATAGCAGCATTACTTTCAGTAGCCAAGATAGGGAAGCAGTCCAAGTGTCCATATATATGTGTATATATGTTATATATATAATGGAATATATATATTGGAATATATATATACACACATATATATAATGGAATATTATTCAGCCATAAAAAGAATGAAATCTTGCCGTTTGTAAAATGACATGGATGGAGCTAGAGTATTATGCTAAGCAAAATAAGTCAGAGAAAGACAAATACCATATGATTTCACTCATGTGGAATTTAAGAAACAAAACAAATGAACAAAGGGGAGAAAAATGAGAGAGACAAACCAAGAAACCGACATTTAACTATAGAGAACACACTGATAGTACCAGAGGGGATGGGAGGTTGATGGGGGGATGGGCAAAATAGGTGATAGGGATTAAGGAGTGCACTTGTGATGAGCACTGGGTGATGCATGGAATTGTTGAACCACTACATTGTACACCTGAAACTAATATAATACCATATGTTAACTAACTGGAATTAAAATAAAAACTTAAAAATCAAACAAAAACAAAAACAATAAACCCTCCATTGTACAGGCTTAAAAATGAAGCTTTCTACATCCCACCACCATAAGAAAATGGTTTTACTAGTTTTCATCTAACTTTGAACAAAAATTGGTCTCATCTTAAAGATTATTTAATACTAGAGAGTATTGAGCATTTTTGTTATCAAGCACTTGACAATCCATTATTTTATATCTTTTGTAACAACACAATAATCATTTCACGACAGTATTATAAAGCTAGAGCTGTTTGGTATTCATGCTTTTCTAACAAGGTTTGCAGATTTACTCTGCCAAAGAAATAATGTGACAACATTTGCTCTCAACTTCAACATAAGCAGAAAATTAATTTGAAGGACAATTGTTTGCCCATCACTCTATGATAAACTATTGATAATCATGTTTGTAAAATAATTCATGCATAATAACAGTGTTTCTAAAACTATTGTACAGACTGTGATT
The DNA here is from genome assembly GCF_011800145.1 of Mirounga leonina. Lineage (NCBI taxonomy): Eukaryota > Metazoa > Chordata > Mammalia > Carnivora > Phocidae > Mirounga > Mirounga leonina. The sequence goes on along the minus strand of NW_023270454.1, from coordinate 60,129,645 downwards.
TTTTTAAATACCATGAATTAAATTGTGAAGTTAGCCTGCAAAGATGTGGAAATTATACTCTTCAGTTAGTGAAATATATTAAGGGTAAAATAATTCTGTTTTTTCAGTGAACTATTAAATGAAAAACAGTCTTTCCCTAAGGCTTTTCTAAAGGAAAGTAAATGCACAAATTGTTTAAAGTTAGCACTATAGATACAACTTGTAAAATTTAATACTTATTAATCTGTATAGCTAACATTAAAAAAAATATATAGAAATAAGCATTGCTTCATAGCAGAGTATGGTGATTAAGTCCCTGGACTGTAGAGCCAGGCTGTTTGAATTGATAAATCTTGGCTTCCACCCCAACCATCATGTGACTTCAGTTTTCTGTGACTCAACTGTCTCATCTGAAAAATGGAGGCCCCAACACTGGGTTGTTGTGAAGATTAAATGGATTAATACATGGAAAGAGCTTAGAACATTGTCCAGAACATTGTAAGTGCTCAATAAAAGTTAACTATTATTCTTAGTATTATTTCACAAGTCAGGATATTAACACACCAAGGACAATGCTGATCTGTGAGCTCTCTTGTAATTACACAAACCAGCTCTATGTTTCATTGCCTACCTCACTAACCATACCTGTCACTGTCCAAATCATGTTTCTACTATTACATTTATAGGGTTTTTTTAATGTTCAAATTTTTGATACATTCAGAATTTAATTTTTGATGAGGTATAAGGCAGAGATCCATCCTTATTCTTTTTTCCATATGACTACCCTGTTTTCCCCAAACCATTTTTTTTCAGGTGAATAACCCATCTTTCCTACATTTTTCTTGTCTATTCACTCTCCCATAACCTTAGACCAGAGGTCTTCAAACTAGGTTTCAGATACAACTGAAGGTATATGAAGACTTTCTAAATAGGACATGAGCATGGCTATGTCCAGATCTTCAACTTCCATGTACTTTTTCCTAAAATCATCTGTCAATCATCAGAGGTCTCTCTTTTTTTATTGGACTTTATTTTTTAGAAGAGTTTTAGCTATACAACAAAACTGAATAGAAAATACAGAGTTCCCATATGCCCTCTGTCTCTACAATACACACAGCCTCCCCAACTATCAACCTCTTCCACCAGAGTCCTACCTTTGTTATAGTCGATGAACCTACACTGACCTACATCATTATCACCCAAGGCCCATAGTTTACATCAGAGTTCAGTCTTGGTGGTGTACACTGTATGGGTTTTAACAAATGTATAAGGACATGTATCCACCATTATGGTATCCTACAGAGTAGTTTCAGTGCCCTAAAAATCCCCTGCTCTGCCTGTTCATCTCTCACTCCCCACTAATCCCTGGCAGTCACTGATCTTTTTACTGGCTTCACAGGTTTGCCAATAATACAGCATGTAGCCTTCTCAAATAGGGTTCTTTCACTTGGTAATATGTCAAGGGTCTCTTTTCATACTCCCCTTTCCAAATTTCCTCCCATTTTTAACAAGACTTATCTCTTACCTATTCCTAATCTTAATATTTCCAAATTCAGAAATAATTCTGAATTCAGAATTATTGCCAAATTCAGAAATAATCCTTTAAATAATTTCTTTATTCCATGCACCATAATACATCCTCCCCCATCCATCTCATTAAGAAATATATCTCCAAAGATGTTTCCTTTTTAGGTGACAAGAAACAAAAATCCTTTGTCCACCAACTGGCTTCAGTGGCTCTCTCTCCTTACCCCATTAGGCAGCCCAGCAATGAGCCAGCTCAAAAATACAGTGGTGAGGCTTCTAGCTGATGCCAGCCTAGGCTCCAACTTCTTCGCTTTTCTAAGAAAGTCATCCTACCCCTAGGAAGCTCCTATTGTTACATAGTCAAATAAAGGCTCCCTGCCCCCTCCCAATGCCTTGGGTGAGATCCTAGGCCTAAACACCTCTCCTTGCTGGATGAGAGCTGGTGAGATCCTGTATGCTCTTCTGCTGGCTCTCAGATATGAGACTTCCCAATAAATCTGCTCTATGCCTCCTCTGTGTATTGTTTGGGATATTTGTACCAACTAATAGTCACGTAATAATTGTTTATCAAAATTCATAATTTATGCTGTTCTAATCAAATGTTACTTGTGTTTATAATGATAAGCCAATCCAAAACAAATTGTTTTACATACATGGTCATAGGATATATATTTGATGTGGAGAAGCATAAGATAGCCAATAAAAGACTTTCAATATAAAAGCCTATTAGATTAGGATAAAAATCTATAGAGAAGTGAAATAGGAAGCTGAAAGAGAAAAAAACAACATGAAATTACTGTTAGAGAGGAGCTTGTTTATAAGTGTTTTAAATGGATGATGGGTTCAAATCACTGTGGATCTTACGTTTCCACTGAAGAGTGATACAATAGCTTTATTTTAAAATACGGATATTCGTAGTATGCCATAAACAACATCCTTGGCTGCTATTTAAATTTATGATAAAAAATTTTAAATGTCAATTTAAAATATTTTAGCAGAAATACAGTTTTTTTTTTTTCTTTTCAAGAAGCTTTTAGGGGGACTGTGATCAAAAACATCCTTAAAAGGATCCTAGACTGCTTATTTTCTTACATCCCACACACCTCCTCCTCCCACCTCAAACGTGTTTGGAATTGTTCAGGTACTTCTGGGGTGGTGGTGGTGGGTGGGGGGTGAGTGTGTGTGTGTGTTTAGGGGTGCAAGGTACCAAGGTTATATAATAGGAGCCCATTATCGATGGGCTGCACTTCGAAGAACATAGTCCTTGGCTTTATCCTCTTTCCTTTTTATTTTTTCTTCCTAATCAGCAACTTTTGTGAAGGCTTAGCACCTTGCTGCTCAAAGTGTTTTCCATGGATCAGCAGTGTTGGCATCACCTGGAAGCTTGTTAGAAATTAAGACACTCAGGCCTGAGTCCAGGCTTTTGAAGCAGAAGCAGCATTTTAACGATTTCTCCAGGTGGTTCCTATGCACATTAAAGTTTCAGAAGCACTAGGTTGGGGGCACTTAGTTGTCTAGTTATCTCATGAATGTCAGCCGTGCCCGGGGAGGTCCCAGCTCCTCACTGCCTAAACGTATTTTGGCTGTTCCATGACGACCATCATCATTACTCATCCTAATGACATATATTTATAGACCAATTAACAGGGCACTTTCCCATACATAATCTAATTTGATCCCAACTAAAGTCTTCAATTTAGAACAAAGTGCTTTCTGCAAAGTGCACGAATTCATTTCCACCAATGTGAAGAGACGCAAGTACAGCTTCCTGAATTGTTTTCAAAGATGAGCATACTCTATGTCCAAAGAGTCATTTGGAGTTATTTTCAAATTTAATGACATCAGTACTGTTCATTCAAATATATTTTGTTGTTTTTCCAGAAGATTTTAGAAAAAAACATAAAGTAGTGATTTGGGGGTGGGTTGGCTTTATTGTTATACCGTAAAAAGCTAGATCTGGAAAGTATGTTAATAAAACTGTGTTGAAAGAGGTCAAACAGGGACACCTGGGTGGCTCAGTTGGTCAAGCAGCTGCCCTCGGCTCAGGTCATGATCCCCGGGTCCTGGGATCGAGTCCCGCATCAGGCTCTCCACTCAGCAGGGAGCCTGCTTCTCCTTCTGTCTGCCGCTCCCCCTGCTTGTGCTCTCTCTCTCTGACAAATAAATAAATAAAATCTTAAAAAAAAAAAAAAGTGGATTTCTATCATTAAAAAAAAGAAAGAGGTCAAACAACTTGTTTAAGATAGATTCACAATCAAAAACACATAGAGAATCATCTCATAAATCACAAAAGATTTTTAAAGGTCTAATTGTACATGCCCTGTCTCAGGCGCTGAGTGAAGAAATAAAAACACCTGGCGTTAACTCTGTAACTATTGTCCACAGTTCACCCTTTATACGTTAGATAGCATGCCAAATAATAAAAGATGCACCCCCATCTTTAAGGAATTTTTATTTTCTGCTTCAAAAGAGACTAAATTGAAAGATCAAAGAAATAGGTAACAATTACAGGGAAGAATATGGAAAAGAGCTGTATAATTTAATGTTGTATGTATCACAGTGATGTGGACAAGCAGAATGAGGTGAGATTAGTAAAATAAAACTGAGACAAACATTTGTTTCAAGGCTTTGTAGTTGGTTTCTTTTGGACCCACTGCTTGTTATTGGGCTGCCAAATAAAAAGTAAAAAAAAAAAAAAAAAGACTGCAAGTGGGTGGGTAGAACAAAAAGGCAAAAGGATCAAACTGCCCATTACCAAGGAGTACTGGGGAAAAAAAGCAAAGAGGAAGGTGCCTGCAAAGATGTGACACCTAGTGGCAGTTCTACATGGAGGGTCTGTAAGAATGAACCAAACATAAGGAGTCAATATACTAAATACTAATATTTCATTCCTCCTACCAGGAGATCACTCATTCATACGTAGACATATCATTTTCAAGGGATCATATGTGGCAAATGGGACTACTGAATCTGCTTTGGTAAGCCTGGTGGATCCCTGCAGTCCTACCAACATGTTTCTCTAAAAATCAAGGAGCCCTCTTCTGGCTTGGGAGTCACACAAGAGCCTTGCAGTTCTAATGGGTTGCTTTTGGGGGCCAAGACTATGCTGACATAGAGATGCTAGGACCCCTGTGCTAGTTCCTAAACCTCCTGTGTGGAGTCAGAGTGCTTCCTTAGAAGTTTACCACTGTGTCAAGTACACAGTTCCTCGAGCATGGCGACCTTACCTTATCTGACATGCACTTGATACAGATTGTGACAACTGCCTCCCTCCCCACACAGAGTAGCCACTAGCGTGTCACATCTCTGAGGGCAGCTGCTCTGTCGTGTATCTCCCATCCCTCCTTGGAAATGGGTTTGCGTTGTTCCCTTTGCCTCTTTGTTCTACCCACCCACCCACAGCCACTCTCTCTTGGCAGCTGGAAAGGACCTGGCACTCCTGATGTAACTGCCAACGATTTCGGCTTTGCCAAATTGGGTTCTGACACCATGCTCTGCTGCCAAGGGCCGTGCCTCGCTCCAGCTGTTGTTCCCTTATTTCTTCCCCAGCAGTGTGACACCCACAGTGAGGGGTAGGGGAGAACGCATCCCCCAGCATCCTGGTTTCTCTCCCTGGGCTCCACTGGAAGCTCTGAAGAACCCAACACAATCATGTGCTTCTGAGCACAGGGTTTTTACAGAGCCTGGGCTAATCAAAGAACACAGTTTTGTGCTTTGGGACAGAATAAAGCTTACTAACTGTGTCACATGTGTTGAGCCAAAATAGACATCATAGCCTGGGGGGGTAGCCACAGGGTGACACGGCTGCTTTCTAAGAGTTCAGGTAGACATGAGCCGGATGCTTGAGGCGGCCCCCAGCACGAGTTGTTAGACCTCGTAGCGCTCCGTGAGTTTTGTCTATGGCACATACAGCATCTCCACAAAATTCAGGGGGAAAATCCCACCACTCTAAATACATTCACTGGTTTAAGTTTTATATAACTCCTTCCAGTGCTATGGCCATGGATTGATTTTTACACAAAGTTAATCAACTGGCTTACGTTTCTTCAGGATGAAGCTGAAAGTGTTGCCATTTAAAAGCATGCCATCAACATATATCCTGATCACCTTCTCTGTGAAAAGCAGAGCTTCAAACTGCCTGCTCAAAATCTGATTACCAAAATATTGACTAATCTCTTGCAGAAAAATAGAAATGCACTGAGCATCTTGTGAGATACAATTTGGATGGCTAAATAGGTTGTGGGTTTTTTGGGATTCTATAAAGATTCCCAATTCTGAACAAATTTCTTTATGCATCTTAAATTAATGGCCTGGCTCTATGAAACTTGGTACTTTGCCTCACCTCAACTGACTTTGGTAGCCTTCATATTATTGTAGATGATGAAAACACCATCTGTCCTTCTTGAGAAGGCTTTGAAACTATTTTGAATAAAGGAGGGTAGTTTCATTGAAATTTTACATTATTTATATAATGTTGGCAAAGGTTCTGAAAAATAATTTAACAGGTTTCTCATAAAAAGGATGCATAGTTATTTAAAATAAAATGATATTTTCTAATTTAAAGATTTTTTAAAACTTGTTTTAGAGAACTTGAAGCCTCAAACTTGAAGTCTGTCATAAGCATGTTAGTGGTACTTTTGTGCAAAATATGAAGTGATATATTTTGTTAGACATAGTGAACACTCATAGCTCCCCTACCAAAGAGGAGGAAAGCATCAAATTAATAAACGTCTTACCTTTGGCAAGTTGCCTTATTTATCTAGGCATCAAAATCCTCATCTACTTAGGGTTGTTGGGAAAAGTACATGTTTGGAAATTGCTTTGAATGGTGCCTGGAACGCAGTAGGAATGCAAATGTGACTGTGAAGATTACTCTTGCTCTGTAGTACAATATAGGCTTGTGGTGCCAGGTAAATATGCTTCCATTTTGATCCTGGTCTTGCTTTTCTCTCATTTATTCAATATTTACTAAGTATCTGCCATGTTTCAGGTCCAGGCGCAGTGGATAAAAAAGTGAATGAAACAGATTCTCCTCATGGAGCTTAAGGAGAGACACAGCCAGGCAAACAGACCACTTTAAATGCATGCCATAAATGTTCTAGAGGCACAGAGTGGGGACTCCAGTCAGTCTGGGGTTTCAGGAAAGACTTCTTGCTGAAACGTGAGGAACGGTTAGGAGTTGGCCAGATAGAAAATGTGGAAGTATTTCAGGCAGAGAGAATCCCAATGCAAATGCCTGGAGGTGAGAGAGAATGTGGTGCTTTTGAGTAATTGAAAATAATCCAATAAAGTTGAAGATTAGATAAAAAGAAAAGTGTTCACAGATAGGACTGGGAAAATAGAGGATAAATTAGAAAAGGTATTGTAAACCATGGGGTAGAGACTGGAATTTATCTTAAAGTAACGTGGAGTCATAGAAGGGCTGTAAGTAAAACAGCATGGTGGATTTGTGTTTTACAAGCATCACACATAATGTGGAAAATGAAGTGGAAGAAAGCAAGACTGAAGACTGGCAGGCTAAGTTGGTGGCCAATACAGTAACTTAGAGAAAAGACAATAGTGACTTGAATAATGGTCATGACAGTGGGTCTGGAGAAAACAAATGGATTAGGTGTTTAGTAGGTAGCCTCAGTTGGACTTGGTGAGCTATGAGAAGGGGTGGGTGTGGTAAGAAATGAGTCAAGAATGACACCCTCATGTCCTGGCTACTGGGATGCTGCCATTCACTAGAGAGAATATAAGGAAAAACAAGTTTGGGAAGAGAGATAATGGTTCAGTTGTAGACACAGTGAATTTGAAATGTCCACAGAACATCTAGAAAAATTCAGAGGAGGTCTGGATTTAGGTCTGAAATCCCACAATACCTTTGGGAGTAATCAGCACACAGCTGGTAATTGAAACCAGGGAAGTGGAAAACCAGGGAGAGTGTAAAAAGGAAGAAATTTTCTGAAACAGAATTCAATGAAACACTGATACTTGAGAGATGAACTGAGGAAGAGGAATCCCCAAAAGGGACTAAAAAGGAATGTCACATAAGGCAGAAGAATCAGGAGAATTAGAAGTCATGAAAGTCAAGAGGGGAAAAAAAGTATTTCAAGAAGGTCACTAAAATCATAGGAAAAAAACATCTCAAGAAGACAAATGATATCAAATGATGCAGAAAAATCAAGCAAGAGACTCAATTTTCATTGGTTTTAACAATAAGGAGTGTAAGTCAATCTAAATGCACAAACACACACACAGACACATGCATATACACACACTCACATCGACTTTCAATTCTCAACTAACAGATTAGTGTTCCTCTGAGATCCACCAAGGTCTGCTCTGTCTTGTTTTCCTTCTCTTACCACCCCCATCCTTTGTAGTTACACTACAACTCATCCTCAGCTCTCAGCAAACCAAACTAAAGGAGGAAAGAGAACAGACATTGAGGTACAACCTTGGGTTCCATGACCAAGGCCCAACCCACGTCAATGGTGCCCTGATTCCAACTGTTGTAGCAAAACTTCCCCATGGAAGCAACTTATTACCATTTTAACTGTAGATTGTAGAAATAAAATACAATTTGACCAACTTAAATTTTGGAGTTTAATTCTCATCTCCTAACAATGCCATTGACCTTTAGAAAATTTAAGAAGGGAGACCATGCACTATCCATTTCAATATTTCAGAAGTTTTACTACTAGCTTTTGCTTTTAGACAACACCATCTACAGAGAACACAAAAGTATGCATAGCTTAATTTCTTTGCTAAATTTAAGTAACCAGAAACCATTTATTAAGAAAGAAATGCAGTTGGAAAATTTTGCTGCAAAGAAAATGACTGACCTATTTTCAAGGTCCAATTATAACTCAGAAATTCAAATCTATAAAATACCTAATTGGTCAAGGGGTTCTATGTACAAAAATTTTACATTTTTATTTTTTCTTTACTCCTTTAAAACATATGGTTTAGTTAAAAGAAATAGGATTTATTTAGATAGCAGAAGAATGTCAGATTATATGACTCATATCCTACCTAAATTTTCCTGTTGGAAAATTTCCTCTAGCAGATGAGTAATCTAATTTTATGCTGGATCAGCCCCACAATCTGATACAGTTATGGGTTTGAAATAGAAGTGATTTGCTAGTTGTATGATTCAAATGCTCTTCTAGTATAATGCAGTCATCCCATTACTTTAACAAAAAATTGAAACTATGTAGAAAATTTCTAATGGTCTTCATCAGTAATGAAGTATGCCAGTAATGTAAACTAGATTTTCATCCTGAAGAGAACTAGAAGTTCCCCAAGTTCCAAAAATGCAAAGAAGGCAAATATGTAAATGATGGTCTTGACACTGATTGCAAGCAAAATTCTAAAATAGATTCTCAAACAGATGGTCTGTGGGCATTTAGAAACATAAGAGGTGACCATCAGGAGCCAGCATGGTCTCAGTAAAACAAATTTTGCCAGGTAATCCAATAGGGTTATTAGACTATAATGGACTTGTAAAGTTGATGTAATAAATACAAGATTACCTAAAAACGTGAAAAATAATTGAATTATTCAGCCATAATAAAGTATGCAGATTTTTACTAAGATATAATTTACTACGACTTTGCATAATTAGTCATTCAACAAATATTTATTGAGCACTTACTTAGTGTCTTGCACTGTGATGAGTGCTTACACATAACCTCTTAATATGGTTCTACCGATGAGGTAGAAACTGTTATTATGGAGGTAGTAGAGTATAAGGCTTTTAGGCACACAGACTTGGAGCCCACACATAATCCATTCAAATCCTGACTCTGTCACTGAAATGGCTCTGTGACCTTGAGAAAGTCACTTGATCTCTGCCTCAATTTGCTCATTTGTAAAATGGGGATAACAGTAACCACTTTGTGAAGATGTGAAGATTACATGAGCTAATGTATGTAAACATCTTAGAAAAGTATCTGGCACATAATAAAGGCTGTAAGAGTGTCAGCTATAACAACTCCAGTTTAGAGAGGTAGGATGATGTGTCCAAAACACTGCCGTTTCCCAAGCCAGGATCTAAACCCAAGGCTGCCTGATGCCCTGAACCACTATAAAAATTACATTTTAGGGTGACTGGGTGATAGACACTGGGGAGGGTATGTGCTATGGTGAGCATTGTGAAGTGTGCAAGACTGCTGAATCACAGATCTGTACCTCTGAAACAAATAATGCAATATATGTTAAGAAAAAAAAAAAAGAAGAAGATAGCAGGAGGGGAAGAATGAAGGGGAGGAAATCGGAGGGGGAGACGAACCATGAGAGACGATGGACTCTGAAAAACAAACTGAGGGTTCTAGAGGGGAGGGGGTGGGGGGATGGGTTAGCCTGGTGGTGGGTATTGAGGAGGGCACATTCTGCATGGAGCACTGGGTGTTATGCACAAACAATGAATCATGGAACACTACATCTAAAACTAATGATGTAATGTATGGTGATTAACATAACAATAAAAAATAAAAAAAATAAAATTACAGTTTAGAAAATGTGTGACTTTCTTAGATGATTTCAAAGAACTCTTGACACCTACTTCTTTATACCTTTGTTTTAACAATGTATACCTAATGTGTCTGAAGCTAGTTCTGGGTTCCTGTGCTAAAACTCTCCTAGAGGCCAGGAAAGCTACTTAGGAAATTGGGCTTGCAAATTTGAAGGCTAGAGCCCTCACCTTATAAAAGGCAGATCGTTATACCTCCAGAGAGCGATATGTGTTGACCTTATTTAATAACGAATACATATTGTAATAGAGAAAACTTATTAAGAAGAGTAGCTAATGTTTATTATAGCTAACTATGGGCAGAGGCCTGTTCTAAGTGCTTTTCACACATTACTTAACCCTCATGAACACTTTATGAGGGTGTGATTATTAGCCTCATTTTTTTTTTTTTTTTTTTTTTTAGAGAGGTTTATAATTTGCCCAAGGTCACCCAGCTAATAAGTTACAGAGCTGGAATTTAAACCAGGAAGTTGGCTCTGGAGCCTAGGCTTTTTAAATTCCCTCTCATAAAACTATGTCCCGCTGTGTATGGTATGCGCTACAGAACCTCAAGTAATTTATTTGTTTCCAGCAACCCCTCTCACAGCCTATTTGGTCATTTGGAATACCAAAGTCCACTTAATAATTCATTCCCCACATTTCCAAGTTTCTTTGAATGCCTACTCATCAGAGAGGCCCTTTCCTGATTATATTATCTGCACAGTAAACTTCTGGCCACTCTCTCTCACCCAAACCCGGTTTTACTGTTCTTTGTATTGTTTGTTCATTATTATTCATTTGCTTGTTTTTTGATTATTTTACTGTCCACCTGTCTCTATAACATAAGCTGCAAGGGACTTTGTCTACTTTGTTTACTACATTATTCCAGTGCTTGGAATAGAGCCTGGCACATAGCATGCTCACAAAAAATATTTCTATAAATGACTGAATTCTTTCAGATTCTTATTTGCTACACAATCTAATTTTATTAGTAATATCAGAAATGAAAATTAAAGAAAAATGCCACCATCAGACATAATATATAATCCCTGTTAATGTCAGCTTTCCTTTCCAGTCCCTGTTTATAAACAGATACTGGTATTTCTTTTTATAGATATGTTCTCATAACAGAGATTCCAATATACATTCACCTTTTCAGATAACATTATTGGATCCAATAAAAAATCCATTGCTGAATGGATTTTTGCTTGTCATTGACTTTCAACAAACTACATATTCAGGCTCAGTTTTTTGTTTTAAGTAAGAGCAAAGTCGGTCAAGGCTTTCCTATCTGCACATTGGAAGTCATTTTCCCATACATTTTATATTGCCAGAGATAAAAATTACAGTTCTAGTCCAGTAGTACTTAACTATAGCAAGATTCTTGAGATACAAACCATGCTTTCCTTTCAGTTAACCTCTTCTCTTAAAGATCATCAAAAAATTTCCTGGTCACTAAAGAAAGCATACTTCAGTGATAAAGAATTAGCATTTATGTGCCACAAATTCCTTCATAAATTATTTTATCAACATTTTCATAAACTCAGGGGTTGCAAAAAATGTTAAATATAGATTTTCTTTGCACTATCAACAAGATGAGAATAGGTCAATGGAAATATAAAATCCAGAAGTAATGTTTACCTAAGAGTTTGTGCTAGAAATTGCATTAGCTGTCTATTGCTACTTAGCAGCTTAAACAATAAATGTTTATTACTCCTAGTTTGTGAGTCAGGAATCCAGGCACAGCTCGGTTGGGTCTGCTTAAGGCCACTATCAAGATGTCAGCCAGGGCAGGGGTCTTACCTGAAAGCTCAATTTGGGAAGGATTTTTTCCAAGCTCACTTATGTGATCATTGGCATTATTCAACTTCATTTGGGCTGTGAATTATGGGCCTCAGTATCTACATGGCTGGTGGTGGGAGGACATTCTTACTTCTTTGCCATGTGGGCCCTCCTAACATAGAAACGTGTTTCATCACAGCCAACAAGGTAGTGAAACTGCTAGGACGATGGAAGTTACATTATCTTGTAATCTAATCACAAAAGTATCATCTTCTCAATGTTGAGGGAGTCTACTGGTTTGAGGCAAGTCACTCAAAGGGAGAGGATTATGCAGGCCCTGAATTCCAGGAGGTGGGGAGCCCTAGGGGCCATCTTTGAGGCTGCCTACCACTGAAGTACTATCTCAAAAGAATACTTTATTGCTTATTTTTTAAATATTTTATTTATCTATTTGAGAAAGAGAGAGTACCAGTGGGGTGAGAGGCAGAGGAAGAGGGAGAAGCAAACTCCCCGCTGACCATGAGACCATGACCTGAGCCAAAGTAGGACAAGTAGGATGTTTAACAGAATGAGCCACCCAGGTACCCCTACTTTATTGCTTGTTAAAGAGACATGCCCACATGAAACCACCTTCTCGCTTTGGCTGTCCACTATTACCTCTCTTGAGAGTCACCATCATCTGGTATTCTCCCACTTCTGCTGACGCTGCTGCTTCTGAAACAATCTAAGCCTTCCTTCCTGGGCAACTTTAGGAAGAGGTAAACAAAGTGAAAACAAGAAGTAAAGTAGAAATTTTTCCTCTTAGGTCATTAATTTGAATAAAGAGTTGATCAATGATATAGGGACAGCATCCGTGGACTTTAGGGCTAAAGGTTGTACAAATGACATATTCTGTAAGAGTCTCTCAATCAAGAACCAACATCACTTTGCACATAGAAGTTCTCATACTGCTTATTAATAAAAGCTAAATTACAATCTTACTTCTGTCTGTATGCAAGGTTTGGGATTACAGTTGGATCTCATCATGTCTCTTTGCATTAGTGAACCCTACTTCATGGTTGTACGTCTAATTGCATGTCAAGTCTAAGCATAAGAAATTGAGTTTGGGTAATATAATAGCAGCTTTCTTCTCTATGCACGGTTGACCTTTGAACAATGCAGGGGTTAGGGGCGTTGACCCCCCCAGTGTCAAAAACCTGCATGTAACTTTTGACTCCCCCAAAACTTAACTACTAATAGCTTTTTTTCTTTTTTTAGGACTTTACCCATTTATTTGAGAGAGAGAGCACGAGCAGTGAGGGGAGAAGGAGAAGCAGGCTCCCCGCTGAGCAGGGAGCCTGACACAGGGCTCGATCCCAGGACCCCAAGATCACGACCCAAGCTGAAGGCAGATGCCCAACTGACTGAGCCACCCAGGTGCCACCTTAACTACTAATAGCTTACTGAAGACCAGAAGCCTTACCAATAACATAATCGATTAAACATATTTTGTATGTTATGTGCATGATATGCTGTATTCGTACAACAAAATAAGCCAGAGAAAAGAAAATATTAGGAAAACACATTTCCAGTACTATATTGTATTTATCAGAAAAAAATCACATGAAAGTGGACCCATACAGTTCAAACCCATGTTATTCAAGGGTCAACTGTAGATGTCAATATAATTGAAAGAGGAAAGTTAAGATCCTCACAGAGAAAGAAAATAAATTGACTTGGTGTTAAGGTGAAGATCATATACTTGGCATAGAAATGGATTCCCGTTTATAAGAAGCAGCACAGGGTAGTGGTTATAAATACAGTCTCTTGAGACAGACTGCCTGCAAATGAGTCCTGGTTTTATGATTTACTAACTGTGTGACCCTAGGCAAATCACTTAATTTCTCTGTGTCTTGGGTTTCCCCATCTATAAAACAGAGATAATAATTTGACCTACCTCACAGGTTAGTTATTAGGATTAATATTTATAAGTGCTTAAATCAAGACCTGGCACATAGTATTATATGCATGTTTGTTAAATAAAAGAATCTGTTTTAAGTTTTTACTTCACGTGATAGAGCTACCATACGATCCAGCAATTGCACTACTGGGTATTTACCCCAAAGATACAAATGTAGGGATCCAAAGGGGTACATGCACCCCAATGTTTATAGCAGCAATGTCCACAATAGCCAAACTATGGAAAGAGCCATGATGTCCATCGACAGATGAATGGATAAAGAAAATGTGGTATATATATACAATGGAATATTATGCAGCCATCAAAAGGAATGAGATCTTGCCATTTGCAATGACGTGGATGGAACTGGAGGGTGTTATGCTGAGCGAAATAAGTCAATCAGAGAAAGACATGTATCATATGACCTCACTGATATGAGGAATTCTTAATCTCAGGAAACAAACTGAGGGTTGCTGGAGTGGGAGGTGGGGTGGGAGGGGTGGGGTGGCTGGGTGATAGACATTGGGGAGGGTATGTGCTATGGTGAGCACTGTGAATTGTGTAAGACTGTTGAATCACAGATCTGTACCTCTGAAACAAATAATGCAATACATGTTAAGAAAAAAAAAAGAAGAAGAAGATAGCAGGAGGGGACGAATGAAGGGGGGGAAATCGGAGGGGGAGACGAACCATGAGAGACGATGGACTCTGAAAAACAAACTGAGGGTTCTAGAGGGGAGGGGGGTGGGAGGATGGGTTAGCCTGGTGATGGGTATTAAAGAGGGCACATTCTGCATGGAGCACTGGGTGTTATGCACAAACAATAAATCATTGAACACTACATCAAAAACTAATGATGTAATGTATGGTGATTAACATAACAATAAAAAAATTTCTTAAAAAAAGTTTTACTTCACATGACTTCCAGTTTCTGGTCTAGCACACTGTCATCTTGGAAATGGTTATTCCTGTCCACATGAAAAGAAAGAAGCTGAACAAACTAAAAATCAATAGCTTTTCTTAGATCTGTCACAGAAGTGAGGTCACAGAACAAACCACTGCCACAAAATCTGGAGAGGCAGATAGGCAGATACGGAGAACCACAACTTACCAGAACAGAAACTCGCATACAGAAACCTCTACAGGAACCTCTGTGGTCGAACACCTAAGCTGTAATGGACTAATTGCTGGAGTTCAATGCAGACAAGTCTGAGAGTTAAAAATTCCAGTTGGGGGTCACTCATAGGATGACTCCCACTCTTTTGTGAGTTTTACCTACAGAAGCCCTACCAGGCTCTCACAGTGAAGACTGGGGGGAAAAGTCTTCTCATGCTTCTAGCAAGGGGAGGGGAATGGTAGCCATTTTGACATAGGGCCAGAACATTGTTCTTCTTAATAAGGCCTGCCCTCAAGAGAAACTATGTCACCAGAGCCCACCTGACCTGGGGGAAAAGAAGGATCCAACTCCATTCCCCACTAGTTTTCCTGTCTTACCTAAGGAAGGTGGGGTGGGAAACTGAGAACCACTTGTAAAATGTCACAGCCTAGGGGCCCAGGCTCACTAAAAGACTGAGACCAAATCATAGGACTATAGAATGTTTCCCATTCCCCACACCTTATCAACACTAAGGGGCTATGTATGCCAGTTCCTTTTATCCAGTACTTGATGTCTGGTTTTCAACAATAATTTACAAGGCATACTATTAGACAAAAAATAGAGTTTGAAGAGACAGAGCAAACATCAGAACCAGTCTCAGATATGGCAAGGATGTTGGAATGATCAAGCCAGGAATTTAAAACAACTATAATTCATACACTAAGGGCTCTAATGGAAAAAGTAGAAAACACTTAAGAACACACGAGACAATCTAGATGACCTTAGGTTTGGAGATGATGACTTTTTAGATACAATGCCGAGGACACAATCCAAAAAAGAAACATTGACAAGTTGGACTTCATTAGAATTAGAATTAAAACCTTCTGCTATGTGAAAGACACTGTCGATAGAAAGAGAAGACAAGCCACAGACTGAGAGAAAACAGTGCAAAACACATATTTATCATCCAATGTGGGAATTCATAATGCCTGGCTAGATAAGATTTAATAAATATATGCCTCTCTGGGTGAGACTAATTGAAAAGCAAAGAAGGAGTTCCAGAAAACTGGGCCTCCTTTGCAGTTTCTGGGCTGAAAACAGCCGGATCCTTGTTGCAGATCAGTGCACTCATCCAGGGAATAAATTCTTAGGAGAAACATTTATCTTTGGTGGTCACGTACTCCCTGCCTGCATGTGTGACATGAGCATAGCTTGTTCTAATCACAGGATACTCCCTTTGTTACTGTCCTGATTATTAAAGTTTCACACTCCTTGTTTTTTTTATTCCCTTGATGTATTGATAACGCTCACAATAAAAGTGGAGGAAGAGCTTGGCTCGGGGCCTTTTGCCACTAGAACATCTGGTCCCTTCTCCTTTCTCCTACTAAGGTATCTGGAGTAATCTTTTTGTTTGCCGCATCGAGGTTTGCTGGCCAAACCCAACAATCCAAAATATACAAAGAATTTAAAAAAAAAATTTTTTTTTACAGAGAACTCTTAAAAGTCAAGAATATGGAAATGTAAAACTCAATTTAAAAAGGGAAAAAGATGGGGCACCTGGGTGGCTCAGTTGTTAAATGTCTGCCTTCAGCTCAGGTCATGATCCCAGGGCCCTGGGATCGAGCCCCGCATCGGGCTCCCTGCTCCACGGGGAGCCTGCTTCTCCCTCTCCCACTCCCCCTGCTTGTGTTCCCTCTCTCGCTGTCTCTCTCTCTGTCAAATAAATAAAATCTTAAAAAAAAAAAAATAGAAAGGGAAAAAGATCTGGACACCTCACCAAAGATTTATAAATGGCAAATAAGCATATATATTTCCTCAACATAAGTTAATATCATATGCCATTAAGGAATCACAAATTAAAATAACAAGATCCTACCATACACCTATTAGAATGGTCAAAATCCCAAACACTGAAAACAGCAAGTGGTGCAGATGTGGAGCAACAATCATTCATTGTTGGTTGGAATGCAAAATGGTACAGCCATTCTGGAATACAGTCTGACAGATTTCTTATAATGCTGAACATATTCTTACCATATGATCCAGCAATTGTGTACTTTGGTATTTACCCAAATGAGCTGAAAACTGATGTCCACACAAAAATCTGCATGTGAATGTTTACAGCAGCTTTATTCATAATTGTCAAAACTTGGAAGCAACCAAGATGTCCTTCAATATGTGAATGAATAGAGAAATTATGGTATATCCATACAATGAAATATTATTCAGTGATAAAAAGAAATGAGTTATCAAGCCACAAAAAGACATGGAAGAACCTTAAATGCATATTGCTAAGTCAAAGAAGCCAATCTGAAAAGGCAACATACTTTATAATTCCAACTATACGACATTCTGGAAAAGGCAGAACTGAAGAGGCAGTAAAAAGATCATTGGTTGCCATGGGCTAGGGGAGAGGGAGGGATGAACAGGTGGAACACAGGTGATTTTTAGGGCAGTGAAACTATTTTGTATGACACACTACTAGCAAATATATGTCATTATACATTTGTCCAAACCCATAAAACATATACCACCAAGAGTAAACCCTAATGTAAACTATACACTTGGGGATAATGATGTGTCCATGTTGGTTCATCAGCTGTAACAAATGTATCATACTGATTGGGGATGTTGATGGTGAGGGAAGCTGCACGTATGTAGTGGGGTTGGGGAAGGAAGGGTATATAGGAACTCCGTATTTTCCATTCAATTTCACTGTACTCTTAAACATGTGTC
The DNA here is from genome assembly GCF_011800145.1 of Mirounga leonina. Taxonomy (NCBI): domain Eukaryota; kingdom Metazoa; phylum Chordata; class Mammalia; order Carnivora; family Phocidae; genus Mirounga; species Mirounga leonina. Next base: position 60,112,089 of record NW_023270454.1, on the reverse strand, counting down.
TATTAACTTTAAAAAAATACATGCTGTTAAAAAATAAAATAAAATAATAAAAATCCATGCTGTTGAAATATAGCTCAGGTTTAGATTGTAATTGAAAACTCTCCTTCTGTAAAATCAGTGAAGATCAAGTTGGAAATCACTGTACAGAAGCACAAGCACCAATCACACTGCCTAGCATATATTAGGAGCTCTGTAATTCCTTTTCTGCCTCCACTTCCCTCCAGAAATCAGTAAGCCCTCAGTTAGCAGTGTCCCCTGGGGAGGGGCAGTGGATGACATCTGCAAGCACATTTTGCTAAAACAGACTGGGAATCCCAGAGCTATGGACAAGACCAGGTGTATCTCTTTCTCTAAGAAATTTAGATCAGGGCTTCTCTAACTTTAGTGTGTATAAAAATCATCTGGAGGAGTTTTTTAAACACAGATGCTAGGTCCCATTTTGCAGTTTCTGCTTTAGTAATTCTGGGGTGGAACCTGAGAATTTGCCCAATTTTCTTTGAGTCCAGGATTACCCACATGTTACAACTATCTGAGAGCAGTGTAAATCAAAATTTCCCCTGCCTCTCTTCCCCCCTCATTTTGTTGTATTTATAAGCTGAAGATAATAATATTTTATTCCTCTAAACCTATAGAAAAAGCTTAATAATGAGAGTTCATATATAGATATTTGATCATAGCAAATGATAAAGAAAAGGAAGCTCTTTTAACTAGTCCATAGAAACTAGAGATGAACTTGATAATCTAGATTTTTAAAATTTATAATATGGAAGAGGATGCCTGGGTGGCTCAGTCGGTTAAGCGGCTGCCTTCAACTCAGGTCATGATCCCAGGGTCCTGGGATCAAGTCCCACATTGAGCTCCCTGCTCAGCGGGAAGTCTGCTTCTCTCTCTGCCTGCTCCTCCCCCTGCTTGTGCTCTCTCTGACAAATAAATAAATAAATAAAATCTTCAAAAAAAATAAAATTTATAATATGGAAGAAGAATATGGAAGGGTAATACACACTACATGTGACTTATTAGTGTTCAATCATTTTTGTCTTAGTCTGTTTGGGCTGCTATAGCCAAAATACCACAGACTGGATGGCTTATAAACAATAGAAATTTATTTCTCACCATTCTGGAGGCTGGAAGACTGAAATCAGGGTCCTGGCCTGAGTGGGTGAGGGGTCTCTCTGAGTCAGAGACTTCTTATGGTATCCTCATGTGGTGGAAGGGGCCAGGGAGCTCTGTGGGATCTTTTTTATAAGAGTACTAATTCCATTCATGAGGACTCCATCCTCCCCTTCCAAAGACCCCTACCTCCTAACATGATCACTTTTGGGGGTTAGAATTTCAACATATGAATTTGCGGGGTGACACAAACATTCAGACCATGACAGTTGTCAATGCATAAAATCTTTTCACATATTAACTATGTAGTTTCCAGTTTGAGTCTTGAAAAACAACAACAAAACAAATGTCTTTGTTAAAATATAGTTGAGGGGCACCTGGGTGGCTCAGTTGTTAAGCGTCTGCCTTCGGCTCAGGTCATGATCTCAGGGTCCTGGGATCGAGCCCCGCATCGGGCTCCCTGCTCCTCAGGAAGTCTGCTTCTCCCTCTCCCACTCTCCCAGCTTGTGTTCCCTCTCTCGCTGTGTCTCCCTCTGTCAAATAAATAAATAAAATCTTAAAAAAAAAAAAATGTAGTTGAAAGCCAAAATGTCTTTAGATTTTTTTTTTTTTAATTTATTGAGAGAGAGAATGAGATAGAGAGAGAGAGCATGAGAGGGGGGAGGGTCAGAAGGAGAAGCAGACTCCCCGCTGAGCAGGGAGCCCGATGTGGGACTCGATCCCAGAACTCCAGGATCGTGACCTGAGAGCCACCCAGGCGCCCCAGCCAAAATGTCTTTAAATAAATAGTTAAATGTTTCAGAACAAGAAAAGGAAAACTCATTTTTATTTTTACTTTTTCTGATGATAAAAGCTATTATATGCCTCACAGGAGATTTGGGAAATTCATAAAGAAGAAAGTTCAAAAAAGAAAAAAAAAATTCCCAGAATCCCACCACCCAGAGATAACCACCTTAACATTTTGCATTATCTTCTTCCAGGATAATTTCTGGAAAATCAATTTCTATAGAGACAAATTGTACAGCAGACATATTATATGGTAAACAAAATTGTAAGATTCCATTTGTTCATTTATTCATCCACCTATTAATTTCTTTTACCAGATGTGCTGTAACAGACCATTCACTCATTCATTTACTCACAAGGTACACCAGTTTCAGTAGGTGCTATAAAGGTTAGTAAGACATGGATCTTTATAATCTAGTAGAAATGTATTTAGTCAGGATTCTTCTGGACACACTTAACCAGAGACCAATTCAAATGTACTGGTTCACCAACTGGGAAGTCCAAGAACTGGTGCAAACTATTTCTACATAAGGGCTCCACTTCTCTCCTTTATTTCTCAGTTTACTGGCCTCTGTCTGACTTCATTTTCAAACACATTCTCTCCCTGTGGTAGCAAGATGGCCCCTAACAGTTCCAGACTTGCATTGTCGTTAGAGTTCATAATCTTAGAGAAGGAAAGACCTACTCTTTCCTAGAGTTCACATGTCAAGACTGATGAAGCGACTCTTTTTAGCCCTGCCTGGGTGAACAGGCAATGAGGAGAGAGGGATGGAGTTCCATGATTAGTAGGGCCTGGTCATACCCTGCCTCCTATAAACATTAATACCAGAATAATGTGGGATCAGGAAAGGACATTTCTCCAAAAAATAGAAGGATGCTGGTCAGACAAAGCAACAGATGCCCAATAAAGAGGGGAAAAAAAGATGTATACTCAAATATTTTGTTGAAAACCAGGTTATATTTAGACAGACAATCCAGGTTAATATTCTGATTCAAATTGATTATTTTTAAAGAGCAGAATGTACAATATTATCTGAACCTCTTTTCAAACTTCAAAAAAAATTTTCCCCCGAAAACATGAAGCCAAGGTCCCTTGGGTGTTTCAAAGGTTTCTTACTAAAAATAAGATTATGATGTAAATATATTTTGTGATGGTATGTAGATGTGGGTGGAGACGGGTTATACATCTTTGGATTAACTCCAGTAAAAGGCAGATGCTGAAGTGTTAAAATTACAATAACATAATAGTGAAAGTAGGAAAGAACAGTGGGAATTCTACCCAAGTGGAGAAAAGCAAAGGCAAAGTAATCAAGTAGCAATCTCAGAACAGCAATCTGACATGGCAAATCAGGGTGATTTCAAGGGAAGCCTTTGGCAAGCCAAAAAAGGGAAGGAAACCAATTGAATAGCTATCCTGTCCAAAACACTGTTAGATTCTTTCAACTTAACACGAAGTAATTATTCTTTCCAAACTAAGATACAGAAGCTGAAGTTCAAAAGATTACTTAGTTCACTCAAAGTCCATTAGAACCCAAGTTTATCTGAAGCCAAACAACATTCTTTTTCCATTACCAAGCTGCCCCCCAGGAAAGGATAGACTACTTCAGTAAAGGCCAACATTTCAGTTCTGAAGAAAAGAGAAATTCGTAAATGCCCACTAAAAGAACACAAGGATTTAAATGATGAAGTTAGCCAGGAATTCTGTTGTGAAGTTGTACTATAAAAGAACTTACGTTGTTAAAGAACTTGAATGGCCTATACTCCGTAATCCCCTTGCCTGTTTTGAAAACCAATTCACTGAGCATGTGGACATAGTTTCTGTCCACTTTCCTCCTTCACAATTTCTGTCTTCAGGCCATGTTAAGCTCATCCTATCTCATTCTTGGCTAATGTTGCTCCTTCTGCTTGAAACACTTCCTTTCTTCCAGATGGTATCATGGCTGCTCCTTCTCATCACTGAGAATTTACTTAACTCAAATGCCACCTCTACAGAACAACCTCTTTCTGCAACTATCCCTATTGAAATAGCAACCCCATTCTCAGATAGCATTCAGAATGTGAACTTGGGGTTTTGTGTGTGTTTAAGTTTTTATTGTTTGTCTCTTCCAAAGGGAATATGGGTTCCTTGAGGAACAAGATTTTGTCCACCCCTTTTCTCCAGCACTTGGAATTATTCTTGCCACACAGAAGGTCCTCACACACACACACACACACACATACACAAAATGTAATTTATTGAGTACATGAATTGCAAGTAGTACAAACAGACTACACTGTATCACTGGTAGGAAAAAAAAAAAAAAAACTTGTAAAAAAAGACGAAAGTAGGGGAATGGAGCCTGAAAAGGAGTTACAGTGACTATCACCTCAGAAACAAATGTTAACAATATTTGCAAACACATATGCAAACACAAAAAAAAACACATATGCAAACACACACACACACAAAAAAAATTTGCAAAAAAAAATATGCAAACACATATTACTTACTCGTTCCAGACACTGTGCTAAGCGTTTTACATGTATTAACTCGTTTTCATCCGACATAATAAATAGGCTTATCACTCCTACTTTGCAGATGAGTAAAGTGAAGCACATAAGCTAACTTGGCCAGGGTCACAGGACTTTGGAGATCCTGCTTTTAACGGCTTGATACCGCCTCTCTAAAGAAAAGCTGAGTGGTTGGCGGCGCAAGCATCCGGTTCCTCTATGCCCATAAAAATAAGTTTATCGGCTTAAAATAACTGGAGAGACTGAAAAAATAAACAACAAATTTTGTTTCAGCTAGTGGTGATTATAACACCGTTAGTTACGAAGTGTCAATATTCTAAATTCCTGTCAACTTCTCAAGTCTACGAGATTTCACCTTTCAGCCCGCAATACCCCACTTCACCGTCTCAAGTTTGCTCTCCTCCCTCCTCTCCATTTCGCCCGTTCATTCCAGTGTTTCTCCACTGAAAATGCTACAAACTCTGCCTTTGCAGCTTTCTGGCTAAATCTCAACTTCCTCCTCTGTGTAAAATAACAATAATACCTGCCTAGTCTACCCCGCTAGAACTGAAGAAAGGGTGAAATGCGAAAGCCCTATATACTGATATTAATTTCTACCACTGATCGTTGTTTTGGGGTCCTTTTCTTCCCTACAGTTTCTGATAAAAGAAATAGAGCTTTACGTTCAGAAACCCGCCTCCTCGAAGGCGCTCGCCTCTCTCGAGCCAGCGCCGCTAGCGCCAACATTGCTTTGAGCTTGCGCACTGGCGACCGCCCCCCGCCCTGGCTTTCCTAAGCCGCCGAGCTCTGATGACGTGTATTTCTTGCGCGTCAGAGCGAGCGTGGAGCGCGTGCGGGGATCGAGTTCACTTTTCTTAGCTGATTCCGGTGCCAGTGTGTGCTGTGGTCCCACAGCATGAAGGAGACACCACTTTCAAACTGCGAGCGCCGTTTCCTACTCCGCGCCATCGAAGAGAAGAAGGTAAATGGTCCCGGGAAACTTCGCGGTGCGTGGGCGCTCTGGTCGCACCGCCGCTCGCAGCCTTCGGGTTTGGTCGTACAGGGCTGGCCCTCGCAGGCCCAGGGAGCCCCTGGAGGGAACCGCCGGTGCGGTCCCCCAATCCCTCCACCTTTTTTTTTTTTTTTTTGGCTCCAGTTGGGTTCAAAGCTGGAGTCACACCAGCGACTAGTAGTGCTTGGGATCTGGTTTCCACTATCCTATGCGGAGTGGTTAGGAATCCACTTACCTCCAAGTGTTTGTTTAGCCCTGGCATAGAGTAGCTGCTCAATAAATATTTGTTGAAGGAATAACGAATGAATGTTGTGCTTACAGCGGCTGGATGGCAGACAAACCTATGATTATAGGAACATCAAGATCTCATTTGGAACAGATTATGGGTGCTGTATTGTGGAACTCGGGAAAACAAGGTAACAAAGGATTCAAATTAGATAAAAGCTCAACAGGGAAAAGTTTAAAAGGACCTTATTGACTCGGTTGTTTACAAAGCAGCTAAGAAGTATGCCAAAATAAGTATATTTTCTTTAATGCGAGAGTTTTTTATTTTTAACCATAAATATATTTTTCATCACATGAGTATCACATAGTTTTCTGATCTCTTTAAGTCATATATACAGCCAGCAGTAATTGCCCTGAATTTGTTTTCTGCACTTCCCATTAAGTAGGCCTACTTTTCTCATTTTCCTGACATGAGAATTAGGTTTTTAATATTCATTTGGAAGCTGTGAGGATATTGTTCAGATAATGTTGGCCAGCCATGCCATATGAAGACTCTTAAGAAATCTCTCAAGTTTTCAGGCCATCTTGTGTCAATAAATATTTGTTTTAGAAAAGAGAAGATCATTGATTTAAAAAAAAATCTGTGGAATAGTCAATATTGTAATAAGAGATGTTTTTTTCTTGTCATCCTTTTGTGTATGCCAATATGTGTTTTATTTCTGTGTATGCTCTATACTTTATATGTAATTTCAGCCTCTAATGATATATCATACTGAGTATGTTGTTACTCGGAGTAAGATCGAAACTTAACTGGTACCTGTTTTAGATTTATTTTTAATTGGAAAGGAGATCTATTTAGTTAACAGATTTGTACTTTATTTTGCAGAGTTCTTGGACAGGTTTCCTGTGAACTTGTTTCTCCAAAGCTCAACAGGGCAACAGAAGGTATTCTTTTTTTTAACCTTGAACTCTCTCAGATGGCTGCCCCAGCTTTTGAACCTGGCAGGTATTTAAATCTTTTTTTTTTTTTTTTTTTAAGCTGCTTTTTAGCCAGAGGAGAACATAACAGCAGTGAGCTATTGTTTTAATGCCTGGTGTTATATTTCATGACATTAGCCCATTCCTATTTTCATAGGCAGTCAGATCTCTTGGTGAAGTTGAATCGACTCTTGGAAAGATGTCTAAGAAATTCGAAGTGTATAGACACTGAATCTCTCTGTGTTGTTGCTGGTGAAAAGGTGGGGAATATGCCCAAAATTCTTAATCTTAGGTTGAGTATTGTTGATTCATGGATTCCTATATCTGTGCTTTTATTCTCAGAGCTTCCATTAATTCAATTTTATACTGATTCACTTCATTTCACATGTTCCTGAGTGCTACGCATAGAACTTTGTCATCTCTCTCTCTGAAGGGACAATAAACATTGGTGAAAGTATCAACTTGGCCAAATGTGTGTAAAAATGTCTTATTCAAAGAACTTGTGGTTTTTCTTATATTGTTTTAGTATGTTCTTTATGTGAGTTGATAGAAGCAGGTAATGTGTTCCTTTTTTTATGAATGAGGAACTGAAGAACAGATTAAATCCTTCTTTTGTGAAGGTTTATTGACTTACACAGGGCTACACAGGGAGTCAGTGGTAGACTGACATTGGAAATGTTACTCTCAATAAATTGTGCTGCATGATGATGTTTTAGAACTTTACTCTTGATTGGGGTATTTTGACTATCTTTTTGACTCCAGAGAAGTCACTTTCCACATTATATCCTTGAATATGATCCTTCCTATTTGGATTACATGTAAGGTTAATATAAATACTGTTATGTAAAACCTAAGAGTTTGAGGTTTTTAAGTTAGGAGACAAAATAAAAATATATTTAGGATTGGGAAAATCTTAGTATTAATTGTGCAATGGTTCTATTTATTTAGAGTGTATATTTTACTCTTGTCAGATGACTCATAGAAAGGTGAACTACTGGTACTTCAGTTGTTGGCCTGGCTTAACATTTCTCTTAATGCATTTTTATTGATAAAATAGAAGGAGTAATTGCATATTTTAACTGCAAGAGAAAAATTTGCACGCAGTGTTACTTTCCTTATGAATAGCCACTGGTTGTGATCAGTTAGGATTTATTTTTGTTTTAAATTCACATTCAGGTTTGGCAAATACGTGTGGACCTACATTTATTGAATCATGATGGGAATATTATTGATGCTGCCAGCATTGCTGCAATTGTAGCCTTGTGTCACTTCCGAAGACCCGATGTCTCTGTCCAAGGAGATGAAGTAACACTGGTAAGCTCCCATGATTCGAGCCACGCTTCTCCCTATGAAAGAATGAATATCCTTGATGTTCAGGCAACTTGTTATTAGTGAATTCTTATTGTAGATGGTAATTAAGTATGTTCTGAAATTTGTTGATAAGGCAAAAATGATATATGGTCAAAATTGTCCTTGAAATCTCTCAAATCTTTTGTATCAAAGTGTCTGTCAATAAAAGCACACCCTATCTTGGTTTTCTAGGATAAAACTAGATGACGTTTTTCTTGGGATTGAGCACTAGATGAAGCGGTTGGCTTATGTTTAGGAGCCACATGTGTGAGAAATACATGGTTCTCGGCACGTTGAGATACTTGTGCTTAGTCTCTGGCATAAGTCCTTCAGAAACAACTGGAAGGTTTATTAAAACATTGCTAGGCTCCACCCTCAGAGTAGGGTAGGGGTAGAACCTACAAATTTGTACTTGTAACAGAGTTCCCAGGTGATACTGATGCTGCCAGTGGATGGGCCACATTTTAAAAACTGTTGACATGTACTGTTTACATTGCCTTTCTTTTGTGCTAAGCATGTCATTGTCAATTTATATGAATTCATGCAGGAATAATGAAAGTACACTGGATAGTTTGAGTCTTAAAGTTGTGAAAGGAAACATCAGATGCCCACATTTCTGAGCAGTCATTCATTTGCTGTTTTTAGGCATTAGACTAGAGTAGACTCGAAAGACTGAGAGGTAGAGACAAAGGTTTTTTTTGTTTGTTTTTCTTAAAGATTTTTTTTATTTATTTGACAGAGAGAGACAACAGCAAGAGAGGGAACATAAGCAGGGAGATTGGGAGAGGGAGAAGCAGACTTCCCGAGGAGCAGGGAGCCCGATGTGGGGCTCGATCCCGGCACCCTGGGATCATGACCTGAGCCGAAGGCAGATGCTTAATGACTGAGCCACCCAGGCACCCCAGAGACAAAGGTTTATTAACAATAGAGATGTTCCTTTAGTAAAGGGAATTGGTGTGAGGAAGTAAAAGAGAGAAGATCAATTTAAATATATTGTAGAGTTATTGCTGGTGGTATAGCCACATTGGAGAAGTTTGGGAGTTTCTTAAAAAGTTAGTGTCAACTTACACAGCCCAGCAGTTCCATGCCTAGGAATCTACTCAGGAGAAATGATAGTACATTTTCAGTCAAAGACTTTCATGTGAATGTTCCATGGCAGCATTGTTCATAATAGCCCCAAACTGGAAACAATCCAAATGTTCATTAACTGGTAAGTCAAAAAACAAAATGTGGTATATCCACACAGTGGAATACTATTCAGCAGTAAAAAGGACCAAACTAGTGATATATACTGTAAGATGGATGAAACATGCTAACTTCAAAGGAAGCAGACACAAAAGACAAAATTGTTTGATTCCACTTACATGGAATGCTTGGGGCTGGGAGTGGGAGTGAGAAGTGACTGCAAATAGACTCAGGGAGATTTTGGCGGGGGGGTATTGGAAAGGTCAAAAAACTGGATTGTGGTAATAGTTGCATAACTCTAAATTTACTCCAAAGTGACTAGATACATACTTATGATGAATGGATTTTGTGGTATTTATACCCCATTAAAGCTTTTTGACATATGCATAAAGTTTTAAGGAACATGAGTGGCAAAGTCGAACAGGTAATTGTGAAAGAGTTAATTTAGGTACTCAACTGACGATTAAAGGAATTATATTTTTTAATACTTGATGTGCAAGGTGTTTTTTTATGTTTATAATTTAGTGGCTAATTATTGAAGCTTTTATTTTCAAACAGTATACACCTGAAGAGCGAGATCCTGTACCGTTAAGCATCCACCACATGCCCATTTGTGTCAGTTTTGCCTTCTTCCAGCAGGGGTAAGTCTCATGCTTGTCATGGGCTGAAATTGTACATGTAGCTAGGAACTTTTTTGTTCTGTTCAAATGTGCTGTGGATAGATGAACAAACACCTCCTCTAATATTAAAGCACCTTATATATATTTTTTTCTTCATTTGTGAGAGCATTAGTTGGCAAAGAGCTTTCTCAATGGAAGTGACAAATTCTTTTGTAATGAGAAGACTTCACAACACTTTTCATAGGATACTTATAAATTTCCTGCAGCAAGGGACGCCTGGGTGGCTTAGTCGGTTAAGCGTCTGCCTTTGGCTCAGGTCATGATCCCAGGGTCCTGGGATTGAGTCGCATCGGGCTTCTTGCTTGGCGGAGAGCCTGCTTCTCCCTCTACCTGCTCTGCCTGCCGCTCCCCCTGCTTGTGCTCTCTCTCGCTGACAAAAAAATAAAATCTTTAAAAAAATAAATAAATTTATTGCAGCATGGTGGTGCTAGAGATGTACAGGTGTTAATAGAATTGTGTGCTAGGCTCTAATTCAGGAAAGTAGGCTGAGAATTACTGTGGATTAATGGAAGATAGGACTTTGGAGCATTTTAGAGGAGCAAGTCACAAGGGGGAATGGTTCACAAATGGGCTAAATCTAGTTTTCTTCAGCTCTCTAGTAGTTTCTTCACAACTTACTAATTCTTCCTACAACAGAAAAACTGGAGTCTTAGGTCCATGTAGTGGTGCCTTTCAATGAAAATTTGAGCCTTAAATCTTCTCGGAAACAAAGGGAGATACAAATAAGATATTGTTGGGGTGCCTGGGTGGCTCAGTCTTTAAGCATCTGCCTTTGGCTCGGGGCGTGATCCCAGGGTGCTGGGATCGAGCCCTGCATCGGGCTCCCTGCTCCACGGGGAAGCCTGCTTCTCCCTCTCCTACTCCCCCTGCTTGTGTTCCCTCTCTCGCTGTGTCTCTGTCAAATAAATAAAATCTTTAATAAATAAATAAATAAATAAGATATTGTAACAATTTTATGAATAAAAACTAGGGAAGCTTTCAATTTTTAGTCATTGTAGTGTAGAATTTCATTAGTGGGAAGTAGACCAGCACTGTAGAAATACAACATGAGCCATATATGTAATTTAAAATTTTCTAGTAGCCACATTAAAAGTAAAAAGAAACCGGGAAAATTGATTTTGATATATATTTTATCTTATATGTAAAATATTATCTTAACATGTAGTATAAAAATTATTCATGAGATATTTTACATTTTTTTATTTCTACTAAATCTTTGAAATCTAGTATTTTTCACTCACGTACATCTCAGTCTGGACTAGCTAAAGCTCAATAGCCTAGAGGCCAACATTGGACAGTGCAGAAATAGTATTCTTTTATTGAGCCATTAGCAGAACCTAGAAGCACTTCAGGATCTAGGACACACTAGGGGACATTTAAAATTAACAAATTAATATTATGTTTTTATTAATGAGCAACAAGTTGTTTAACCAAAATGATAGCATTAGGTTTAGATTATATATTACTTAAAGAAAACCAATATGAACTTAAGTGAGTTTACTTTAATAGCTAGTGATATCCCCTTAGCATTTATTTTGTCCATAAAAATATAATTCTTATCTTTTTTCCCATTAAAATGACTCACATCCACAGGCTCAGACCTTCACTGTGTTGACTTTATTAATGCTATCTTTTTTTTTTTTTTAAGATTTTATTTATTTATTTGAGAGAGAGAAAATGAGAGACAGAGAGCACGAGAGGGAAGAGGGCAGAGGGAGAAGCAGACCCCCTGCTGAGCAGGGAGCCCGATGCGGGACTCGATCCCAGGACTCCAGGATCATGACCTGAGCCGAAGGCAGTTGCCTGACCAACTGAGCCACCCAGGCGCCCTATTAATGCTATCTTTTAAAAATATTCAGTATCTTAAAATTGACAAGCATTCAGCCTCAGATTTGCTCAGGTCCATTTAACATTCATTTCAGTACATATTTATTGGTGGATCCCAATGAACGAGAAGAACGTGTAATGGATGGCCTGCTGGTGATTGCCATGAACAAGCATCGAGAGATTTGTACTATCCAGTCCAGTGGTGGGATAATGCTGCTGAAAGATCAAGTTAGTGCTTTGATTAATGTTCTATTAAGAATAGGTCTTTTCTTTTTAGAAGCTTTTTCTTTGTTTTGTTTTGCTTTTTCTTGTTTTTTTAACTAAAAGCCATCAAGGATATTTTCAGTGATTGATTCTAGGATATGTTAGAATCTGGTTTCAATATTATTACATTCTGTTGACTGGTGGCTACAAGGTTTCCTTTCTTCCTCGCTGCTCCCATGTATGGCCCTCCAGGGTCTAACCCTTCTACATAGAGGAACACTTTTTTCTTCCCAGTGAGAAAAGAGATTCATCTCCCTATTCAAAAAAAAATAAAAAGGTGTCAAAAGGTAGAAATTAGGTACTCTCAGAAATTGGGTTCAGTAAGCAGTAGTTCTCAAATCCAGCTACATATCAGATTCACATAAAGGCTTCTAGAAAATAGATTGGCATATAGCATGTAGCACAGGTTGGGCACAGAGGCTGCTTTAGTTGGAATTCCAGTTCTGCCTTATATTAACTGACCTTTTGCAAATGATTTCCTATCTTTGTGCCTTGGCTTCTTTATCTGTAAAATAGGGAATAAAGTTATGTGTCGACACCTTGTTAAGGAATGTTAAGGATAAACACATGGGCATATTGCACTGTATAGCATATATTAAGTGTGCCATGTTAGTTTCTATTACCAGTATTATGACCACTGTCAGATCCCTATTTCCAGAGATTCTGATCCATTAGGTCCATGAGGCCTGGGAATCTTTGCTTTATAGTTTCCCAGGGGATACTGCAGCCGTATCTTGAATTAATGCTTTGGATCACTCACACAGAAAGGTAGTTAGTGCATCCCTGAGTATATAATGTATGTCTGTGGCCTTTTCAGTGGTATCTTTTATACTGTCAGAGAAGTTTTTGAGTCTGTTTTCTTAACGTGATAATCCTTCAGATACTTTAAAACAAGTCTCACATTTTGCATTCGTGTTTACATTGTATTTTCGTATTTTAAAAGGTCAAGCTTATATTTTAAAGGTAGAAAAACCATTCTCATATTTCTAGTTTTGTTAGAGAAAGCTGTGTAGTTTGTTGTCTTTAAATAATAGAATGCACTTTTATAAATAGGTTTTGAGATGTAGTAAAATAGCTGGTGTGAAAGTACTGGAAATTACAGAGCTAATACAGAAGGCTTTGGAGAATGACCAGAAAGTAAGGTAAGTTTAATTTTTTTTAGAACTAAATGGTCTTTTTATTTTTAACAGATTTTTCTGTTAAGGACTTTTCTTCCATAAGAGTAACCATATTAATTTTCACACTCCCATTTTTCCTTATCTGTTAATCTAAGTTGAATATACGGGAGTGTTATATTGTATTCCACTTTAAATATAATCTGAATTGAGAAGCCACATAATATTGGTCTTTAAAAAAATTAACATTTTCTTTAGAAAAAATAATCTAGTAGCTCAAACTAACAGAAGTAACACAAACTGGGGTTGGTTCTCTGCTTCTTCTATAACCCAGCACTTCAGTGTCTTCTGTAATGTGGGAGGTAATACCTACTTGGTAGGGCTGGTTTGAGGATTAGAAAGTAATATACTTAAAGCACTTAGCACTTGCCTGGCACGTGGTTCAATAAATTAATTATAGTAACTTTTTATTATTTCTCTTGATAAGCATAATAAATTGGTAAGGTTAAGTTAGTCAGATAGCTTTTTTCCCCAGTGTTCCTCTCCCATCAAAAGGATAAAATGGTTAACTTTTCCCTTCTTGTTTTCTCTTCCATCTATCATTCCCCCTCCTCCACCTCTCCCCACCCCCAAATAAAAAACCCACACAGGAAAGAAGGTGGAAAATTTGGCTTTGCAGAGTCTATAGCAAGTCAAAGGATCACAGCATTTAAAATGGAAAAGGCCCCTATTGATACCTCCGATGTAGAAGAGAAAGCAGAAGAAATTATTGCTGAAGCTGAGCCTCCTTCAGAAGTGTATCTTTATTGGATGGTTTTTTCAGTAACAACATGATTCATAACACTTTTGGCATTATTAGGTATATGTGAAGGGTGTACATACTGAAGTTTGTTTTCTGAAACACTGTTAGAGAAAACATTTAAGATACAAGACAGTGATTAGTCTTATTAAGTCTTCGATATAACATCCACCTCTTCAACTATCCTACAAAAACCGAAAATTTTCTATCTTGTTAGCCAATTTATAGCGTTTTATTTTCCTTTGGAATATTGTTCCTTAATCTTAGTTAAGCACTTTATATATATACTATTACATATTGTTCTTGGAAATTATTTATTCACCCATTTGCCATATTTATAACTGCAACTGTTGAGAGCCAGTATGTCTCGATATTTCTCACCATTGTTTCCATAAAATCTTACCTGAGTTACGTTTTTTCTTGCTTATTGTTCAGCCACCCATAGTGTAGCTATTAGTGACATTTTTTCGCACAAACTTGATGCACACTTCAGTCTTAAAACTTTTACTCTCCTCTTTTTCAACACTGCATCAAATAGCAGTATTTTTGTTACTCATAATTTTCTTAACTTGTTAAGTGTTTCTAATCCTGTGCTTTGGACTCCTGGAACTGCCCAAATTGGAGAGGGAATAGAAAACTCCTGGGGTGATCTTGAAGACTCTGAGAAGGAAGAGGACGATGAAGATGGCACTGATGAAGCAATCATTCTTGATAGTATAAAAATGGACACTGGAGTAGAAGTCTCCAATATTGGAAGCCAAGGTAGGTAACACTTCATTTATGGCTTCTATGTAATTATATATATTATATATATATATATATATATATATATATATATATATACTTTCCTATTTTAGGGATATACTAAAATATATATACTTTCCTATTTTAGGGATCTTATTTTTATATTAGCAGTTCCTTTTTTAGAGGGGCTAAGTATTTTGTGATTTAAATTTCAGTTAAACTGTTGATGCTAACTACAATATTAACTCCAATTGTTTTCTAAAAGAATGTGCTTATCTTTGTGGAGTTGTGGTACTCTGGTATGTAGTGGCATTTTTAGTTAAAAATGTTTTGTTCTTTTTTTCTATGTATATCTGGGCCAGTTTTAAAGGGATGAGTTTCTTAAAAAGTTCATTCCTGCATGCTGTTTTTTCTTTGTAGTTTCTAGACTCAAACATAAAAAACCTGTGTCATATCATAACATGTATTAGAACTGTCCAAATGGAACTGTTTATAATGTTAGAAATGTTCTATATGTACACTGTTCAATAAATATAATAGCCACTAGCCACATGCAGATGTTGAGCATTTGAAATGTGGTTTGTGACAGAAGAATTCTAAATTTTAATCTTAGCTAATATAAAATTAAATAGCTATATATGGCTGTTAATAGAGCAGTATTAGAACATACAAAACTCTAGAATCACTTGGAATAATGGTAGTCCTGGATGTTCTTTGCATTCTGAAAGCTGTAGAACTGGAGAAAATTGTTTTTAACTTGCGGATATTTTTACTATTCGGAAAACCAAATGCTTGCTTGGCCCATAATAATCATGAATTGAGTTTTTCAAACCCAAATCATACAAGGACGGATGCAGCAAGTAGGCTGGCAGAGAACTAAAGGGTGTATTTACTAAATCTAGCTGAAAAAAAAAGTGTTGATACTGTTTAGGTATGTAATGTACATACCTGCCTACCTACAGGGAATGAAATTCTCTGTAAACATTACTGAGAGCCTGCCAGGGTTTTTTGTAAGGAAAAAAAAAATCCCCATCAATTGGGAACCTTTTTCAGCTTTCCTAGTGGTTACTTCTATTTGGTATTCTTCTTCCAGACCTTGCTGTATGTATTTATTTACTATATATTTACACCAATATAAGCTGCTTTAAGCACTTACATTTAAAGGACTGTGAATGAATCTTTAGAATTTTTTCATGTCATCAGCCACATTTTTAAATGCTACACAGAATTCTAGCTTTGGCAATAACTAGGTTGGCTTAATAACATTCCCTTATTGATAAATGTTACCATTTTCTGTTACAGTGCTGCAGTAAAGCATCTTTGCATAGGCCTCTTTATATATTTGTGAAATATTTTTCTAAGATTAGTAAGATTAATACCTAAACATTCAGTTACTGCTTTGAAGAATAATATTTTCAACTGAATAATGAAAGTGGACCTAAGATAATTGGGAGGATAAGGCAGGTAAAGCCTTTGTAAAGCATATGAACACAAGGAGAAACTAATTGAAAACTCAAAGATTGATTTATATACATCATTAACTAAGGCTCGGGAGAAAAATTGGCAAAAGATATAAAGTAATTCTCAAATACAAATGGCCAGTAACATATTTCATGGGCAACCCTAGTAGTAATAAAGGAAATAAATTCAAAGCAAAAAGGGATGTTTTCTAACTACTGTATCAGACAGTATTAAAATTTAGGGCACCTGAGTGGTTCAGGTTAAGCATCTGACTCTTGATTTTTGCTCAGGTCATGATCTCAGGGTCATGGGATCAAGCCCCAGTTCGGGCTCCACGCTCAGTGTAGAGTCTGCTTGTTCCTCTCCCTCTGTTCCTCCCCCTGCTTGTGCTCTTTCTCTCCTCAAATAAAATTTTGAAGAAAAAAAAAAATACCACCATTGGCAAGGGTGCATAGGAAAATGAGTTTTTCATATAAATTGAAACAGTATTTTGGGTGGATTTGGCAAAATATCTTTTAGAATATATATACCTTTTGACCTAATAATTCTGTTTCTAGGTATTTTCCTTTCAGTGTTGTTTATAATAGGGAGAAGTTATATAGACTTTCCCCCCTATTATGACATGTACAAAATGGTCATATAATTACAGAATTTTTAGGAAGTAAAGAAAGTATGTGTTATTTTTCAGAGCTTTGCCAAGGAGTCACTTCAGGGAAGGAAGAACAAGTAGTTCTGTAAGCCTTAACTCAAGAGTAGCTGGGGCTATTTGTATGGAAATAGAGTATTAGAACTGCTGACATAAACCCACAAAGAAATTTTCCGAGAGAGTATACTTATATTGTTTCCTTAACATTTTCTTAAAGATGCCCCTATAGTACTCTCAGACAGTGAAGAAGAAGAAATGATCATTTTAGAACCAGACAAGAACCCAAAGAAAATAAGGTAACAAATTTCTGGTTTATTTCAAATGTATACACATAAGTCAAGACTTCTCTGGTTTTATTCTTACCATATTCTACTATAAACAAAGACACCCCTTTTTTATTTGAAATCCGGCTGTTCTTTCTATGGTTTCTTCAAACTGAGATTTAAAAACAGGATCTAATTCTATAAAAATGTATGGATGCCTTTTAAGGTTACTGCATTTTATTCTTAGTTGGCAAATGTTACATATTCTCCTGGGGGGGAAAAAGTCTCCTATTTTGGTAGTTCAAAATTTAACGAGCAGAATGGTGTAAGTCTGGTAAACCATCCATGGTATCGGCTTTCTAGTGCTAATACTGTAAGTAAACTGTTAATTTATTTTATTCACAGAACACAAACCATCAGTGCAAAACAAGAAAAAGCACCAAGTAAAAAGCCAGTGAAAAAGAGAAAAAAGAAGAGAGCTGCTAATTGAAGTTCACATAGTTGTATATTTGTGTATATAACTATTAAAAGGATATTTATTCAGTGCTAATAACTTGAGTATTTTTCTATTCACAAATCCATTATAAAATCTAGTTGATTCTTTATATAATTTTTTACATTATGCTTTAAAATAAACCTTCTGGACAATTTAGCAGGTTTTAAATAATTGTCACTTCAGTGAAGTGGAGAAATTGAGGAATGAAAAAGCATTTTCTTAGTGTGTACAAAGGGCTGAAAGAGTCTCAGGATCATCACAACTGATAAATAAGCACAGATTTATTACAGATATGCTTAGATTATGCTCAAGTCACCAAATTGATCCAGTTCCTTGGGAAAAATGAGTGTTCAAACTTTTATCTGTTTTCCTAAAACTATTTTTTAATTTCAGGAGAAGCCTTTCCAGTTCCCTTCTGTAGTAAATCAAATTAATTCTTCTGAGTGATATCATAAAGTCAAATCAGATTTGACTTAAACCAAATTTTCCAAATCCATTTATTAGTTCTTATTCTTACTGTGCTGACAGCTGGCATCATTTAATACTTTAACAAAAGCACTTAAAATTAGCCAAATAGCTAAAATAGTTACATGTACAAAAGATATACAAATTAAAACCATTTAAAAAGTAATAGATACCATAATTTGTACTTGACCATAACTCTATTCAGAAATGATTGTAAAATTAAAACCTTACAAAAACTGTACACCATATACTTTGAGTGATTTACATCTTAGAAAACAAAGGCAGTCTTTCACTGTTAGACATTTAGTGTCTCTGGTGGGTTGAGGAGAGAAACACCATGATACCTGTAAGTAGGAAAAAAACTCAGTAAATATTCATTGGGTAAAGGAGATCACGGAATGATAGATATAACTAGGAACTGAGAAATGCTGTTTCTATTCTGATTGAGTTAGTGAATCATTGGTCCACAAAATATGCATGCATGCGTGCCCCATTCCTCTCCCCTCTTCTCCCTCAAATGCAGGACATAAAGCATAACTACAACCTACTCAAAACACCTGGCCTGCTAAGAGGAGGCTGTGCCTGTTTTGTGAATCCTTTGATAAAGTTAAAATATCAAGGATCTCAATCATACAGTAACCTGGAAAAGCAAGCTTCTTTAGTATCTATTCATGTTAATTCTTACTTTGAACTTTTATACTTTTCTCTTATTGACTGTTGTGCATGCTGTGGTGCTCTGAGGTAGGTCTGGTGAAGGTCCATGAGACAAGGCTTAAGATTTTCCAAGGTATATCCAGTCTTTTGAACTAAAGATTCAGGCTGCAGAGAAGGGAGTAGAGAACCACTGAGTTTTGTTTTTAGCAACAGACACTAAACACAATGAGGTAGTATTGGCATTAAACTTGAGTTTTGTTAAATTTCAAGAGTAACACCTCCAACTAACAAATCTTCCAGATTTCTCAAGCCATTATTCCGTCTTTTATGTTGACTTTGATCAATTTTTACTACTTTCCCTTCCAGCAGCAGGTCTCATGGCCCTAATTCTTTAAGCACACCTTTCAAACCCAAGTAATAACTTTCTACCTAACAAGCAAACATGTTACTAAACAGGTAAGACACTTTAAACAGCATATATTTTTTGATCAGTTTTTCTAGGTAAGTACCTCTATACCAGCAACATTTGTATAGGACAGTTCTCTAACTTACCTGGCACAGATATTTAAGTTGCAAGACATATGTGTGAAGACATGGTGATACATACCCAGCTCTGTCCTGTGACTGTGTAGAGTGCTAAATGAAAAGCTGCTGCAGCAATAACTGATGGCAGATACTTTAGGTAGGGGTCAGCATCTATCAGACTTAGTTCTCCCAAAAACTGGAATGAAAAAGCAAATACACTTTATGATCACAAGAGCTCTAGAATTCAAGCCTCAAATTTTTGCCTTATGCCCTAGGCCACTCTTTAAGAGTGGCTCTATGGCAGGACACCTGGGTGGCTCAGTTGGTTAAGCGCCTGCCTTCAGCTCAGGTCATGATCCCAGGGTCCTGGGGTCAAGCCCCACGTCTGGCTCCCTGCTCAATGGGGAGTCTGCTCCCGCTCACTCTCCCTCTGTGCTCTCTCTCTCAAATCTTTAAAAGACTGGCTCTATGGCAACCAAAGAAAAAAACCCATAGCCTTATCTATCCTCATCCTGTACTTTTACCTCTTTTAATAATTTTTAAAACTCTTCTGGCTACCACTTCCTAAGACTTCATCCTCATACCACTATTCTTAGTACTTTCCCAGTTCATGTTATCTTTTGCCAGTGGTAGACTCTCTTTATACTGCAACACTAATTTGTCCCCAAAATACTAAATCCCTTGACCAAAGCTATAAAATTAAACTCTGTGACCTAAGAATCTTCATTCAACAAAATGAAAACTTACCATTGCTAAACTTTCAACTTTGCAGTTGGCAGATGGCTGGTGCAGAAAGTATTGGGTAAGAAACTGATTTATTGTTGGTGCAGCTAGGTCAAAAGCAAGCACTTTCAAAACTAGGTGCTCCATTCTCAGGACCTGTTTCTTGGTATAGGTATCATCTGTAATGTACACAAACTCTGCTACTTCTGGGGGATATATTTCTTCAAACTTTCTACAATGAAAAAAGTTTTAAGTAATCAGTCCTTCCAAAAAGAGAAGCAAGCTGTTTATCTAATTCTGAAATCCCTTTAGCAGAATACATGAAATGAGTCCAAAACCTAAACTCCACTAATTGCCTGTTTCCCCTGATACTTGACCATTTCCAGTAGAGCTAGATAAATGCTAACTAAAAGACCCAAATCCATCCAGGACTTGGGATTTTGTCCCAATGCATTTAAAGGATATAAGAGGCAAGAGAGTTCCCAAGATGGGAATAATGCCAGAGTTCACCAAGTAACTGAAAATTTAGGAAATTCTTAGAAAAATAAACATTTTTAGTTTTTTAATTTAGTTAATTTCCATGGGAGAAGATTTTATGCCAGAAAGCACTTTTTGATGGAAGGAACCACACTTTCAAACTTGGTAATCTAGTCCTAGTGTATTAAAATGTAGCCAGTCTCCCATCTTCATTCAAGTAGGTACCCTGGAATCTAGATCTGGGAAAATTAAATTAGTTTCACACACTGTTTCATACTGCTACCCCCTAAAGCAGTCACTGACTTTCTGCCTTCTGTACATATTAATATGTCACAATGTTAAAAATCACAACTTGTGGGCCGCCTGGGTGGCTCAGATGGTTAAGCAACTGCCTTCGGCTCAGGTCATGATCCCAGAGTCCCTGGATCGAGTCCCGCATCGGGCTCCTTGCTCAGCACGAAGTCTGCTTCGCCCTCTGCCCCTCCCCCCTCTCATGTGCTCTCTCTCATTCTCTCTCTCAAATAAAATCTTAAAAAAATAAAAATCACAACTTCTTCCCTACATAGAAGCATATCAATCACTTTTAATCCAACAAACCAAGTTGGACTTACGAGGCCAATAGCATAGCAGCAGTGCCCACAAGCTGAAGTTTTCCTCTCAACACAGACATCGATGAAAGGAACCTATCAATGTAGTTCACAGCCAAGTGCAGGGTCTCATTCTGTAGTTTATATTCTTCTCCTACTTCAACTAACCAGTCCACAAGGATAGCCCTCATACTGTTAGTGATGTCTGGCTGTTTCTTCATGTAACCCACTTTAGGCTTACATTTAACCTGTTGAGAAAGTTACTTACTATAATGTTAAAATTGCAATTAGATTATTCTACCATTAACAAAGATGCTACATACCAGAAACATAAGTATAACATTAGAATAATTCACTAGCAGTTAAAAAACTTAAAAACATCCTGTTTCATTTTGCCACAAGGAATAAACAACAGTGTAAGAACTGGATTCCAAGAGCTCTTACCTCCATTTCCCTAAGGTATGTGTGAATGTCCTCATGGTAGTCTGGGACTTCATTGACACTCAGTGGCTTTTCATCTTCTAATACAATTGATATGTCCATAGTATGTGGTGACTCTGGGAGAATATAAAAGTATGATTAAGTTCATTGTTTAATTTTCTAATTAATTTAATAGCCAAAACTGATAGCCCTTGTAAGGCGTCCCATACGAAAGCATTTCTTTCATCCAACTAAAAAGGGCTTCTTATGACAAAGTACATAGAATATTTCACTCTGGTTTTAGTACCTCTGTCCACTTGGTTTTAATCAACAAGAGAAAATACTGATAGGCCACTAAAAGGAAAGTGCATTTGAAGATGTATTATGTTAAAAGTGTCACTCATACTCTATGAGAGAGAAGAGCAGATGGCACAGTGA
This sequence comes from Mirounga leonina, assembly GCF_011800145.1. Classification (NCBI taxonomy): domain Eukaryota; kingdom Metazoa; phylum Chordata; class Mammalia; order Carnivora; family Phocidae; genus Mirounga; species Mirounga leonina. Next base: position 60,090,369 of record NW_023270454.1, on the reverse strand, counting down.
TCCTGTGAAGACAGAGTTAAAATCCAAGTTTTGTGATATTATGTAGTATTTACCCTAAGAGATTTCGCAGACCCCAAAGTCTGATAAATTCGAAGTACAATGTAGCAATAACTAGAAGGAGGGCTAACGTGTCAATGAAAATTAGGTTTGTTATGAGCCGTTCAAACAACTTGGCACTACAATCAACAAGTGTTTCATGTTTTGTAATTTTAAATTACCTTTTGAGGCAAAGAATATCATTCATTACTCTTTTCACTTCAAGGTTCATCTTGAGGTTAAAACTTGTTACAAATTTTCAATAAAAATACAAAAATTACTTTCTTTCCAAAGGATTTTCCTGCTATTCCCAGACTTCTCATAATAGAACTAAAACCTAAATGAGATTGAACTTAATGAGTTGTCAGTGACTCGACAGACCTATGGTAAAGAAGTTGCACAAACTGTTGGCAGAGCTGTCTTTATAGCAGCTACTTTATTTTATATGTGGTTAACTGCAAACAGCCATGATTCAACTCTTCATTCACAGGACAGTGTCCCTTTCTGGTATCAGACTAGATTTACAGAAAATTTTAAAGCTGTAAGAGATGTTAGATATCACAATATTGAAAGCTGTGTCCTATTCAAATACTATGAAGTGGTATGTACAAAGTGAATTTTATCAGTACAATTGAAATCTGTTCTCCCAAGCAAGCAAAGTGTTTGAGATCTAATTAAACTGATGTTATCGGCAGTATACAAGGAAGAACACCCAGTTAGGATTTATAGGTCACTAGGTCAACGTATTAGCTGTGAGATCTGAGATAAGTCACACACTTTCTAAACTTTGTTACATTAAACCAATTTCATTATGTAGTAAGGATCAGGTACGATAATGTCTTAAAATGCAAAATATTAATTCAGCCTATTTAATAATTATGATTACATTGATTTGATACAAATCTTAGAAGTTTTCATACAAAACTTACCAAAACTACCATCCATTGGATAATCAAGAGGTACCAGTGGTTTTCTTGGTCCAGGTAAAGTAATAGCTGAATTAAAAGCCAGGACATTTTCACGTTCGGTTTTTTTAGATTCAGGTGGCCTCTTTTGAGTCTCTTCTTCTGCTTCATCCACATGAATGGTAAATGCAGGCTGTTTACTGTTTGTTTTCCAGGGAGGAATAGTGACATGTTCATCATTTATAGGAAGATCCTTAAGAGGTGCAACCTAAAAAGAAATGAATATCTGGCTTTGAGCCTATTAAATGGAGTTTTGCTTTCTTCCCCTTATGGGTCTCAGTTTCTGCTTTCATTCCCAAATACTCTCAGGAAATAAAACTATCTGGGACAAAATCCAGGCAACAAAGTTTGAGTGGCTGAAGAAAGGGATGTTCAAATTCCTTACAGGCATTCCTACATAAGTTATAGAAAGAATCACACTAAGTGAAAGTATGTAAAACTAATCAAGGCTACAAGATGAGTGGAGTGGCAGGCTGAAAGATGACAAGTTTAGGAGAGCAGGCAAAGAGGTGTTGGTTCACCACTTTCGTTCGCCCCAGGGTGGAGCAACAGAGCAAATCCGGTAAAATGGCGGAATTTACTAAAAGCAAAGTATTTTTTATACCCTTTCCTAAAATAGAGGTAATCTTAACCATATGGAAAGCAGGAAGCGGGTCCAGATCCTAGGGCAGTGCCTAAGGTTTAAAGCGGCGAGAAAAGCGCGGACACACGTAGGGCTTGGTTTGACCTCATTATCTATAGAAAAATATCCCCAATAAAGAGCAGACAAGCAGCAAAATACAGCGCTGGCGAAGAGAGCAATGGGAGAGAAGCTGTAAGTGGCATCCCACATGCCAGAAAACTAGGGATCAAGGGGACTCCAGACCCAGGCCTCCCTTTAAAAAGCTCGGAAGATGCTTTCTCTCCACGCTCCTCGGCCTGCTAAACCTCGTGCAAAACTCCCGCTCGGCCCTCCCTCCCACAGATCTCGCTCATCTCTTTACCCGTCGCGTCTTGGGCCTCTGCTGCGGCGCTGGAACGCGCGGGTTCCCGGCCTTCAGTACCGCCAGCCCCGCCCGGGTCCGGGGCTGCTGGGCGGGCGCCGCCTTCTCGGGGTTGATGTTCTCCTGGTCCTCTTGGAGCGCCGTATGCTGCAGTGTTAGCAGCGACGAGCCCGCCTCGCGGGCCGCAGGCCCGGGCTCGGAGCTGCCCAACATCACTGCTCCCGGGGTCGCGGCGGGATCAGCCTGCGGCGCCAAGCAGCGTGTACTCTGTCCCGCCGACACCGCCGAGAAACGCTCCAGCCGTAACCAGCCGCCGCAGCCCGGGCCAGCCTGCTCGCGTGGGATCGCGCAGTTCCGAAGAGGTTGCGAAAGGCGTAGGTAGGAACCGCCGGGCGTGGAAGGCTAAAGAAGCCCCCGAGATGTAGCGAGCAGCCCGCCGGAGCGGCGGCTGTTCGTGCAGTTCAAGTATCCCGCGACTATTGAAATGGGCCAATGGGAAGGGCCGAGGCCCGTGACGTCACTCGAGGCGACACAGTCGCAGGCGAATGAAGGCGGCGGCGAGGCCACGGGGCAGGGGCGGAGAAACGCCGAGCGGCGGCGGGAGGAAAAACGCCTGCGCCGGCCGAAGAGGCGGGGCCTGAGTTTCTGGCGACTAAACTGGGCCCCGAGGATTCGTGGGCACTGGGCAAGGGCCGTGTCTAGGATAAGCTGAGTTAAGCTCCAGCAATTGTTAGTGTGCCGCCCTAGCCTAACGTTAGCCCTGGGACCCTCAGCTTAACTGGTTTCCAAAGCTCTAAAAGCTGAGCCACTAACCGGCCTGATAGTCTTGCTCCGGTTATTCAAGGTCTCTGATTCTCAGTTTTCTTACTAATTGGAGTAAAAATATCTTCATGTCATATGGTTGTCCTAATTATGTAATGTGCAAAAATCATTAACACGCTGCTCACGTAGTAACTGATACTCAAGTGCCAGACTATAATGTCATCTTAGCATTTAGGTGTCTTCAGTCATGCCTTTGAATTTACCTAATGAAGATGCAATTAGGGAAGGTGCCACCTTGAACCACTGTTGATATATAGAGAGACATTATCTATCTATCTATCTAAAACAAAAAGTACTATAAGAAATTAAACTAGACAGTCACTGATTTTGATGCATCTTTCCGCAAGCTGTGGCAGCCAACAAAAAGCACCCAGTGAAATTCTAGTGACCTAAATAAAATTATTTGTTCCATTTAGCAATGAAGGTTGTTTAAATATAATAAAAACAATATGACCTTATTAAAATAAAACTCTCAGTGATATGTGCCTTTAACAAATTTTCAAATTTAATATACAAGGCTTGCATATAATAAATATAATGGTAGATAATTAAGAAACATTGTTTTTGACAAATTCATGAGTGTGCCCTTCTTGAAAACATAATTATATAATCTTCATGTCATTTTAAAACAACCTTTAAATACAATATTACCCTGAATATGAAAAAACATAAATTAAGATTAATGAATAAAACTTCTGTAGCTTTAAAGTCTTATTTCCCTCTATATATGATAAAATGGAAATTAGTGGGTACTAGTGCAGGAAAATCTAAGGAGCCATCACTATTTCTGCACTCTTCACATGTAGTACACTTGTATAGTTTTACTGGTTACAGGGACAGCAAGTGAAGATCCCTTCAATCTGTGCAAGCTCTGCTCATTTCCCTGGCCACAATTTATAGCACTGAACCAACTCAAGCATTTCACAAACTGAGCATGGTTCACGAAACATTACCTAGCAAGAGTGAAATCAGTTGCAAATCAATCTCAACTCCGAGAAAAAATAATTGGTAAGTTATTTCCACTGGTTAACAACGTATACAGTAACCAGGACACAAACCAGGCACCAGAACTTGGGATCTGGTCCCAGCTTTACAAAATAATAACAACTTGTCCTCTTAATCACTTAACCTCACAGAGAATCAGTTTTCCTATATGACTTGACAAAATAACAATATATATTGTGAAGAATAGATGAAGTAATGAATGTAAATACATTTTTGAAAACTGTAGTTTATACATGTGGTATAGCTTGTTAAATATTTGAATATATTTTTAATTTTCCAAATACTTCTCAATTTAAAAGTTGAAACATCCACTTGCAAAAAATTCATTAAAATTCCTTATCATCATTCCACTAATGTTTTAAAATAAAAACTCTATTTTTAAAAAGCTCCATTTCTCAAAATAGAAGCATTACTAAAAGAAGTCACATCTTAAATATTTTTAGACGTTATTAAAAAGCATTTGAAATAAAAGTATGTACAGTTAGCTTGTGCCATAATTCTGTTTTAACATATTTCGTTTAAAAAGACTCCTTTGGAACTTTACCTTGTTTATAGTTCATGCAGCATCAAAGAAAGCAATCAATGCATTTTGGTCATAACTGTCCAGAATCTCCAGTAAAAGAGGTACTTTGGTTTTTACATTGGTGCCTTTGAACTTGAACTTATCTATGAAAAGATCAGTGATCATGCCTATAAAGAAAAATGTTAATTTCCTGTCATTAATGTACTTAATGAAAGTGAGTGATTACTTGAGAATCTATTTCTAAGCACTCATCACTGCATTATTTAATATATAAGCCTAAGGGTATTGATACTTTTTTTTAAAGATTTTATTTATTTAGTTGAGAGAGAGAGAGAGCACAGAGGGAGAGTGTGAGGGAGAAGCAGACTCCCCCCAGGTGAGGAGGGAGCCCGATGCAGGACTGGATCCCAGGATCCTGAGATCATGACCTGAGCCAAAGACAGATGCTTAACCAACAGCCACCAGGCACTCCAACAGATTCTGTTCTTAAGTTCTATTTGAATTAAAATATTCCATCAATATGTTGACCATTCTTGGGGTTTATCCAAGACATGTTTCAGAATTTTTCATATTTTAGAGAGATAATAAAAGGGATATACCAAATATAGCATAATATCCAAGGGGAATGAGTTTCTGCAACAAAATATATGGGTGAATATTCACACTAAGTGGAATAAAAATGACTATAAATAACCTCATGTCAGTTTAAGTGAAATTTTGTCATTAAATTATTAATTCAGATCAAGTCAAATTTGCTGCCAAATGATTTATTAAAGTGTTAGTTTTTAAAGCTTTCTGAATTTTGGAACTGGTAATAATAGAAAACCACCCATCTTCTAAGTTATTATAAGGATAAAAGATCATGTGTTTGCCATATAGTAAATATTAAGATATTAGATATTATTGTTATTTATAGTTTGTGAGCAAGTCCCTGGGTATTAAAATAAATTCATTAGGCAGGTTCAAAGATCAATGTGGATTGATGATACCAACTATGCCAAAAAGATTTGGCATAGTGCAAAAAGCAAGCATTTTGGGGTGAGGAAGTTCTAGTGCAGGCTTTGCCACTACCAATGTGACAACAAATTCTTTAGTGTCAGATTTCAGTTAAAAAAATGTGAAAAATGAAGATAACACCATCTACTTTGCAGAGCTATTGTAAGGATTAAATATCTGATTAATGAAGATGTTATAAAGAAATAGGAAATAAATAAGCTTAGCTTATATAAAGATCACACACACAAAAATGTTTTCCTTAAGCTGTTCCATCCTTCCTCTTTCTCTCCCTTCCTGCATATCTCCCTCTTGCTCTCAATGTTTTTCAAGACAATTTGTGAAACACCCAACTTGTCACCACCAAAGCAAAACAACTTTTGCTGTAAATTCACAGCACATACATATCTTTATTATATTTTGCCTAAAAAATATTAAATGCTGCCTTTTGATATTTCACAATATCAACAGAACCTAAAAATTATTTGTGTGAAATATGGCCTACATTTTATTGCTTCATAGGTTATATTCATTTCACACCAGGTTTCTTCATATAGAGATTAATTTACTGCATTACACTTATTTCACTTAATTTTTACTTTCATTTTTTTCTAGATTTTTTTTTTTTTTAAATTTATTTGTCAGAGAGAGAGAGAGCACAAGTAGGGGGAGTGGCAGGCAGAGGGAGAGGGAGAAGCCGGCTCCCCGCTGAGCAGGGAGCCCAATGCAGGACTCCATCCGACTCTGGGATCATGACCTGATCCGAAGGCAGATGCTTAATGGACTGAGCCACCCAGGCTTCCCTTTCCTTTCATTTTTTCAAGTAAAAATATTAAATATTAAAACAAATTTTACAAAATATTTGATGCAATAAATTGGTTGTCACTGGTTCATGATCGCTGTAATCTTCGCTTATCTTTCTGCCTAGCTTCTCTCACAAGATTCTTCACAAATAGCCAGTAGAAAAGAAATACAGCAAGGGGCCACCTGGGTGGCTCAGTTGTTAAGTGTCTGCCTTCGGCTCAGGTCATGATCCCAGGGTCCTGGGATCGAGTCCCACATCGGGCTCCCTACTCGGCGGCAAGCCTGCTTCTCCCACTCCCCCTGCTTGCGTTCACTCTCTCACTGTCTCTCTCTCTGTTGAAAAATAAAAATAAAATCTAAAAAAAAAAAAAAAAGAAATACGGCAAGGTTTTCTAGAACAGTCCACTAACCATACAGTCTTTCAAGATGTGCAGGTTGCTTTTTGTATTCTTCCTGTAGGTGATCTGCCTCTTCTAGAATACAGCGATATTCTGGTATCAGAAAATTTGTATTTCCCTCATGAACCTGCAACTCCTTATTTAAAATTAAAAAGAGAAGGACTTTAATAATCAAAATCCAATCCAGTGTAACTTTAAAGTCTTTACAATTTTAGAAATCCCATCACAATAAAGTAATGATCATGAGTCCATGAAATGTATACTTACTTTTAAAGCATCAATTAATTGCACTTTCTTAGCCAAAAGCAACTGGTACTCCAGCTTTGGGTGGATTAGCTTTAAAGTGTGTTTGACTGATACTTCATTTATCTCTAGAAGGAGGTGAGTCAAGCACAATTAGCTAAGTCACTTTGATCAGAAATATTCTTATTGTAACAATAACCAAAAAACAATACCCCATAAAGAATGATTTATTTTTCTTCTTTTTTTTTTTTTACCGTATGATATGTTGAGGTTAATCTTCCTTTTGGTAGCTTCTTTAGAGAGCACATCTTTTAGGATGGATATAGTAGAAATGTTGTCAGATTTAAAAACTCCTTCTCCTTTTCTATAAAATTAATATATTTTTAAAAGAACAGCATTAGAAGAAAATACATAAATAGGTCCAGTAAATACATATTTTGTGACTAGTACCTGGTGTTTAGAATACATTTGATTTTAGATCTCTTTCTATACATTAATATAAAATACATTGTTTATATAAAACATATTTAAATGTGTAACCTTTTACTATTATATAAATTCAAGTTCTGAACATAATTGTGAAACTAAACAAAAGATGTTAGATATATGCCTCCTAAACATATAACAATTTATATAAATCCTTCATTAAAGCATCTTTTTTCTTCACTTTCACCAATAAAATTTCTAACAGCTAACTCTATATGTATATAAAATGCTTTTAGAATTGCTTATTTACATGTAAGTATGTTTTTCTTTGATGTAATTACATAAATTATAACATGACTACATTCTTTATTCTCAAAAGAAAGTTGATATTAAGTCTAAGAATGACAGCTTCTGTTCTTCCATGCCCATCATCCATTGCCACTTCTTATGGACACAGGACCTGTCATCTTCTTTATAGAACCACTTCTTTCTCTTACCCTTCTCAATCCATATACAGTTGATCCTTGAACAATGTGGGGGGTGGGGTGCCAAACCCCTGTAGTCAAAAATCCGCATATAACTTTGGACCTCCCCCAAACTAGTAATACTCTAGTAAACAGTCGATCAACACATATTTTGTGTAAGTATTATATACTATATTTTTATAGTAAAGTTAGAGAAAAGAAAATGTTATTAAGAAAATCATAAGAGAAAATACATTTACAGTACCGTATTTATTTAAAAAATCTACATACAAGTGGTCCCATGCAGTTTAAACCTGTGTTGCTTAAGAGTCAACTGTAGTTTCACTGGCACTGGCCTCAAGCCCATTTGTGGGACTTTAAGAGAAAGCATTTAGCCGTGTATATTCCATCCTCCTGACCACAATGGTTCACGGCTCTATAATGACACTCAATCCTGGGATTTTATTGGAACCAGTGGGAAAGAGAGGGTCTATGATATCTGAAAAGATAGAAAACTGGACAGAACTGCTAGTGGCCACTATGGTACTTAATAAGAAAGCCAAAAAAAGACAAGAACGGAGCTGAGCAATGGAAAGGGGTAGTCTTATTGTTTTATTTTTTATTTTTTTAAATTTAAATTCAGTTAATTAACATACAATGTATTATTTGTTTCCAGGGTACAGGTCTGTGATTCATCAGTCTTATATAATACCCAGTGCTCATTACAACACATACTTTCCCCAATGTCCACCACCCAGGTACCCCATCCCTCCACCCCTCTCCCCTCCAGCAACCCTCAGTTTGTTTCCTCTGACTAAGAGTCTCTTACGGTTTGTCTCCCTCTCTGGTTTTGTCTTGTTTTATTTTGGAAAGGGATAGTCTTCATTGTGCCTGAGGCAGATTACTACTGGACTTTTAAATTATATGAGCTGATAAATTCCTGTTATTCAGTATGTTGGTCTGCTTCTATTTGGTTCCTTCTTATGATAACCAAAAGTTTCCTAATTAACATATATACCATCTTTCATATATTAAATGCGATCTTTTCATTTGGTTTTCACACACACTAATAGTTTATATTAACTAGCTGTAGACAAATGCTAATTCTTTTTTTCTAGGAAGATGATTCATATATATTATTTTATTCCAATTATGTTTTAGAAATCATGATATTTTCACTAGTCTTTAATTCTAACTGATGATGTTTAACATTAAACACACAGTACCTAGCACTGTGGAATGATTCACATGGTTTATCTTCTTTTAATCATCACAGCTCAATGAAGTGCTATTATTGCCATCCCTCAGAAAAGAAAACTGAAGCTCAGAGAGTTAAATAGTCCAGATAGGGCAAATAGCTGGTAAGTCACAGAGCCATGATCAAACCTACATATGTCTGCCTCCAAAGCGCACTTTCTGCATATATGTGTATTTTATTCAGGCACTCTAAAAACATTTATTAAGCACCACTATGTTCAAAGCCATGCAGTAGGTACTTGGAGGAAACATATGAAGATAATTAAGAAACAAACTGACTCTGCCCATGAGGAGCTTAAAATCTAATTTGAAGAGACAAGCTTACATAAAAATTACCATATACTTCAAATAACAATAAATAACTTAAGACAGGTAGGAAGGCTTCAAAATGTAGCTATTAAGTTGAGCCTTGGAGGATAAGTAGAGTTTTGATTTTTTTTTAAGGGATTTTATAGCTTTATTTTTTTTAAGATTTTTTAAAATTTTATTTATTTATTTATTTATTTATTTATTTTTTTAAATTTTTTTTTTAAGGATTTTATTTATTTGACAGAGAGAGAGAGAGCACAAGGAGGCAGACCAGCAGCGAGAGGGAGAGGAAGAAGCAGGCTCTCCACCGAGCAGGGAGCCTGACGTGGGGCTCGATCCCAGGACCCTGGGATCATGACCTGAGCCGAAGGCAGCCGCTCAACCGACTGAGCCACCCAGGCGCCCCATAAAATTTTATTTATTTTTGAGAGAGAGAGAGAACGCACAAGCAGGGGGAGCGGCAAACAGA
>NW_023270454.1:60060590-60080662 GCF_011800145.1 Mirounga leonina | reverse complement strand
GGGATCGAGTCCCGCATCGGGCTCCCTGCTCAGCGGGGAGTCTGCTTCTCCCTCTGACCCTCCTCCCTCTCGTGCTCTCTGTCTCTCATTCTCTCTCGCAAATAAATAAATAAAATCTTAAAAAAAAAAAAAAAGATTCTAAAGCTCACGCTCTTTCATCCTGAGCTTCTACAATAACATTTAAATATTAATTGTCCTAAAAATTTAACTGACAGCACACACTCCTAATGTTTATATTAAAAGACAAAAACAGTGTTTGGTGTTGACTGTCTTTGACTTTCACAAATACTTTTAGAGGACTAAGAAATATCTCCTCTCTGTATTTCCAGCAAATAGCACAGTGTCTGGGATGACACTGTAAGCATTCAATACATGCTTGTTGAATTGAAGTGGAGAGGTTACTTCAAATATTATAACTTCCTGAGCCTGAATATTAAACTACTAAAAATAGAGAAATATATCTGTGTGCAGGAATTGCAAAAACAAATCAACTTGAAATATTTAGTATTCAGTGTTCATGTACTGCTATTTCCCTATTTTTAATAAATAACTGAAGAAATAAAAAAGATAATATCAAAAAGAAAATTTGAGCATTTTAATTTCAAATCATTTAAATTTAATAAACACAGAGTATCAGTCAACCTAAAAATAAATATGCTTTAATGTGATTAAAAACAAATGTTATATACTTAACTATTTATGGATAGGATGATAAAGATTAAAATACATGAAAGTTCTGGGATTAGGTTTGGGATAGGAGAAGGAGAAGAGCATAAAACAAGACTGGTCATATGTTGAAGTTAATGATGAGTACATGGAGGTTATTATACTACTGTTTCTACTTCTATATATACTTGAAATCTCCATAACAAGGTGGTTTTAAAGCCATCATTCTAGAAAATGGATTTTAAATTAATATAAAATACTCATTTCAAAGAATCCTGCAGTGATGTAAATAAAATAGTTTAATCTTTCACAGCAACTAAGAAATTAAAATTTTAAGATCAACTTGATATTTTAAATGAAAATTAAAATGTAGGACCTAATCTTTGTTTTATTCTCAAACAGGGATGACAAATCATATATATTACATAATACAACTTATAAAACCTCTTATCAAAAAAAGTTTTACTATAAAATTATATTGAAAACTATTCCCTAATATAGCTATCAACTTTGTTCTTCATCTATTCTTTTCATTCCTCCCTTTTTATGTGTATAACTACCTGCCAACTCTAGTCACCACCTCCCGCTCTGGCTTGCCTTCTTCAATACAACTACTCCAGACTTTATCTTTACCCTAACTTCTCTTCAGGAGCCACACTTAGCTCCGAGAATGCTAGTCAGCTAGTACTAAGCAGAAAGAAGTGATATGGTAAAGCATATCCCAAACCTCTGACACACTCTCATCCAAGGTACTTTGCACATGGTAAGTACTCAACAAATGTCTACTAAATAAAGGTTAAGCAAGATTCAACAAGCCCAGAAAAGGTGAAAAAGAACAGGCAGAAGGAACAGACCATGTTCAAATGTAGGATGTGTGAAACTATATAGCATTTTCAAGAAATTTTAAGAACTTCAGTTTGGCAGAAATAATGTGCATGGGAGGGAAGGTAGCAGCTGGTAAGAGATAAGCTAGAGATATAATCAAGAGCTGAATCACAGAAAGTTGTTATGCCACAATGAGAAATCTAGACTTATATGCAGCAGGGAATAAGGAATCTTTAAAAGGTTTTGAGAGAAGAAATGACAGAGAGATGTTTATACTTTAGGAAGACCTCTCTGGTGGCAGTGTTCAGCAGAGCCTAGAGGTGAGAGGCAATACTGGAGGCAAAAAAACTGGTGACGAGTAGTTCAAGCAAACATGATAAGGGCCTGGAAAGTTAACAGAAGTGGAAATGAAGGGGCGCCTGGGTGGCTCAGTCCGTTAAGAGTCTGCCTTCAGCTCACGTCATGATCTCGGGGTCCTGGGATGGGCCCTGAATCGTCGGGCTCTCTGCTCAGCAGGGAGTCTTTGCTTCTCCCTCTGCCTCTATCCCTTCCCTTGCTTATGCTGTCTCTCTCTCTCTCAAGTAAATAAATAAAATCTTAAACAATAATAAAAATAAAATTTAAAAAAAAAGTAGAAATGAAGCAGAGGAAAGATATAATAGCGAAGGAGATAGAACTGGCAGAAACCAGTGACTAATTGGATTTAACAGATCAGAGAAAGGAAGGAATCTAGGATAACACCCCAGGTTTCTGGATTATCCAAAAACAGGGAAAAAGAGCAGAAGCAGATTTTTAGGGAAAGGTTATGAAAAAGAGATAGAAGAAGAAACATCAAACTCTAGTAGCATTTATAGACTTTATTCAAAATGGCATAATAGAAAAAGTATCTGAAAAGTTGTTTATACTTTGTACTCACCTCAGAATCACAGCTGCTAAAGCTGACAACAGCAGAATTTTTATCCACATCAAGTAAGTCTATTGGAACATCACTCTAAAGGTAATATTAAAAAAAAAAATGGTTCAAATGGAAAACTAAAAATTTTCACAAAACATTATTTTCTCTTAAAGATTTTATTTATTTGAGAGAGAAAGAGAGAGAGAGCATGAGAGCAGGGTGAGGGGCAGAGGGAGAGGGAGAAGCAGGCTCCCTGCTGAGCAAGGAGCCCAATGAAGGACTCAATCCCAGGACCCTGTGATCATGACCTGAGACAAAAGCAGACAATTAACCGACTGAGCCACTCAGGCACCCAACAAAACATTTTCTCTAAGGGTTCTCTTTAGTTCTAGTTCACATTCATCTTTAAATTTGAACATATGAATTCTCAATTTATATTTGATAATATGTACTAGAAAATAAATGCAATAAAGAATAAATGTTATATCACAATGACTTATTTTTTTTCAAATTTTATCAGAGATCACAGACTGTCATCTCTCACCACCCCCCTTAAATTATAATCTTCCTAATATGGCCATTCTGATTATATCAGTTCATTTTTATCAATTTTATTTTCACCTGTAACACAGAAAGGAGATAATTTTTCTCTCCTGGAGAGGTAGTTTCTAGGACACAGCTGTTGCACCCAGTTCTATGTAAATGATGCTCCTAGAGTTATTAAATGCAGCTCTTTTTTTTTTATTATGTTATGTTAATCACCATACATTACATCATTAGTTTTTGATGCAGTGTTCCATGATTCATTGTTTGCGTATAACACCCAGTGCTCCATGCAGAACGTGCCCTCCTTAATACCCATCACTGGGCTAACTCTTCTCCCCACCCCCGTCCCCTCTAGAACCCTCAGTTTGTTTCTCAGAGTCCACAGTCTCTCATGGTTCGTCTCCCCCTCCGGTTTCCCCCCCTTCATTTTTCCCTTCCTATTATCTTTTCTTTTTTTTAACATATAATGTATTATTTGTTTCAGAGGTACAGGTCTGTGATTCATCAGTCTTACACAATTCACAATGCTCACCATAGCACATACCCTCCCCAATGTCTATCACTCAGCCACCCCATCCCTCCCACCCCCACCACTGCAGCAACCGTCAGTTTGTTTCCTGAGATTAAGAATTCCTCATATCAGTGAGATCATATGATACATGTCTTTCTCTGATTGACTTATTTCGCTCAGCATAACACCCTCCAGTTCCATCCACGTCGTTGCAAATGGCAAGATCTCATTCCTTTTGATGGCTGCATAATATTCCATTGTATATATATATCACTTCTTTTTTATCCATTCATGTGTTGACGGACATCATGGCTCTTTCCATAGTTTGGCTATTGTGGACATTGCTGCTATAAACATCAGGTGCACGTACCCTTTGGATCACTACATTTGTTATCTTTGGGGTAAATACCCAGTAGTGCAATTGCTGGGTCATAGGGTAGCTCTATTTTGAACATTTTGAGGAACCTCCATACTCTTTTCCAGAGTCGCTGCACCAGCTTGCATTCCCACCAACACTGTAGGAGGGTTTCCCTTTATCCACATCCCTGCCAGCATCTGTCGTTTCCTGACTTGTTAATTTTAGCCATTCTGACTGGTGTGAGGTGGTATCTCATTGAGGTTTTGATTTGGATTTCCCTGAAGCCGAGCGATGTTGAGCACTTTTTCATGTGTCTGTTGGCCATTTGGATGTCTCCTTTGGAAAAATGTCTGTTCATGTCTTCTGCCCATTTCTTGATTCGATTATGTGTTCTTTGGGTGTTGAGTTTAAGAAGTTCTTTATAGATTTTGGATATTAGCCCTTTATCTATGTCATTTGCAAATACCTTCTCCCATTCTGTCAGTTGGTTTTTGGTTTTGTTGACTGTTTCTTTTGCCATGCAAAAGTTTTTTTATCTTGATGAAGTCCCAATAGTTCATTTTTGCCCTTGTTTCCCTTGCCTTTGGCGATGTTTCTAGGAAGAGGTTGCTGTGGCTGAGGTCGAAGAGGTTGCTGCCTGTGTTCTCCTTTAGGATTTTGATGGACTCCTGTCTCACATTGAGGTCTTCCTACCATTTTGAGTCTATTTTTGTGTGTGGTGTAAGGAATTGGTCCAATTTCATTCTTCTGCATGTGGTTGTCCAATTTTCCCAACACCATTTGTTGGAGAGAATGTCTTTTTTCCATTAGACATTCTTTCCTGCTTTGTCGAAGATTAGTTGACCATAGAGTTGAGGGTCCACTTCTGGGCTCTCTATTCTGTTCCATTGATCTATGTGTCTGTTTTTGTACCAGTACCATACTGTCTTGATGATGACAGCTTTGTAATAGAGCTGGAAGTCCAGAATTGTGATGCCAAGAGCTTTGCTTTTCTTTTTCAACATTCCTCTGGCTATTCGGGGTCTTTTCTGGTGCCATACAAATTTTAGGATTATTTGTTCCATTTCTTTGAAAAAAGTGGATGGTATTTTGATAGAGATTGCATTGAATGTGTAGATTGCTCTAGGTAGCATTGACATCTTCACAATATTTGTTCTTCCAATCCATGAGCATGGAACGTTTTTCCATTTCTTTGTGTCTTCCTCAATTTCTTTCATGAGTATTTTATAGTTTTCTGAGTACAGATTCTTTGCCTCTTTGGTTAGATTTATTCCTAGGTATCTTACGGTTTTGGCTGCAATTGTAAATGGGATCGACTCCTTCATTTCTCTTTCTTCTGTCTTGTTGTTGGTGTATAGGAATGCCACTGATTTCTGTGCATTGATTTTATATCCTGCCACTTTACTGAATTCCTGTATGAGTTCTAGCAGCTTTGGGTTGGAGTCCTTTGGGTTTTCCACATAAAGTATCATATCATCTGCAAAGAGTGAGAGTTTGACTTCTTTTATTTCTTTTTGTTGTCTGATTGCTGTGGCTAGGACTTCTAATACTATGTTGAATAGCAGTGGTGATAGTGGACATCCCTGCCGTGTTCCTGACCTTAGGGGAAAAGCTTGCAGTTTTTCCCCATGGAGAATGATATTTGCTGTGGGTTTTTCATAGATGGCTTTTATGATATTGAGGTATGTACCCTCTATCTCTATACTCTGAAGAGTTTTGATCAAGAAAGGATGCTGTACTTTGTCAAAAGCTTTTTCTGCATCTATTGAGAGGATCATATGATTCTTGTTCTTTCTTTTGTTAATGTATTGTATCACAATACATTGATTGATTTGCGGATGTTGAACCAACCTTGCAGCCCAGGAATAAATCCCACTTGGTCGTGGTGAATAATCCTTTTAATGTACTGTTGGATCCTATTGGCTAATATTTTGGTGAGAATTTTTGCATCCATGTTCATCAGGGATAGTAGTCTGTAATTCTCCTTTTTGATGGGGTCTTTGTCTGGTTTGGGGATCAAGGTAATGGTGGCCTCATAAAACGAGTTTGGAACTTTTCCTTCCATTTCTATTTTTGGAACAGTTTCAGAAGAATAGGTATTAATTCTTCTTGAAATGTTTGGTAGGATTTCCCTGGGAAGCCATCTGGCCCTGGGCTCTTGTTTGTTGGGAGATTTTTGATTACTGCTTCAATTTCCTTAGTGGTTATGGGTCTGTTCAGGTTTTCTATTTCTTCCTGGTTCAGTTTTGGTAGTTGATACATCCTAGGAATGCATCCATTTCTTCCAGATTATCTAATTTGCTGGCATATTGTTGATCATAATATGTTCTTATAATTGTTTGTATTTCTTTGGTGTTGGTGGTGATCTCTCCTCTTTCATTCATGATTTTATTTATTTGGGTCATTTCTCTTTTCTTTTTGATAAGTCTGGCCAGGGGTTTATCAATTTTATTAATTCTTTCAAAGAACCAGCTGCTAGTTTCGTTGATCTGTTCTAGTGTTCTTTTGGTTTCTATTTCATTGATTTCTACTCTTTTTTTTAAAGAAATTTTATTTGAGACAGAGAAAGAGGGTGAGAGAGGCAGAGGGAGAAGCAGGCTCCCAAGGAGCAGGGAGCCTGATGCAGGACTTGATCCCAGCACCCTGGCATCATGACCTGAGCCGAAGGCAGATGCTTAACCATCTGAGCCACCGAGGCACCCTCTGCTCTGATCTTTATTATTTCTCTTCTCCTGCTGGGTTGAGACTTTAGTTGCTGTTCTTTCTCCAGCTCCTTTAGGTATAGGGTTAGGTTGTGTATTTGAGACCTTTCTTGTTTCTTGAGAAAGGCTTGTATTGCTATATACTTTCCTCTTAGGACTGCCTTTGCTGCATCCCAAAGATTTTGAACAGTTGTGTGTTCATTTTCATTTGTTTCCATGAATTTTTTTAATTCTTCTTTAATTTCCTGGTTGACCCATTCATTCTTTAGTAGGATGCTCTTCAGCCTCCATGTATTTGAGTTCTTTCTGACTTTCCTCTTGTGATTGAGTTCTAGGTTCAAAGCATTGTGGTCCGAAAATATGCAGGGAATGATCACAATCTTTTGGTACCAGTTGAGACCTGATTTGTGACCTAGGATATGATCTATTCTGGAGAATGTTCCATGGGCACTAGAGAAGAATGTGTATTCTGGTGCTTTGGGATGGAATGTTCTGAATATATCTATGAAGTCCATTTGGTCCAGGTGTCATTTAAAGTCTTTACTTCCTTGTTGATCTTTTGCTTAGATGATCTGTCCATTTCAGTGAGGGGGGTGTTAAAGTCCCCTACTATTATTGTATTGTTGTCGAAGTGTTTCTTTGCTTTTGTTATTAATTGGCCTATATAATTGGCTGCTCCCATGTTGGGGCATAGATATTTACAATTGTTAGATCTTCTTGTTGGATAGACCCTTTAAGTAGGATATAGTGTCCTTCCTCATCTCTTATTATAGTCTTGGGTTTAAAACTAATTTGTCTGATATAAGGATTGCCACCCCAGCTTTCTTATGGTGTCATTAGCATGGTAAATGGTTTTCCACCCCCTCACTTTCAATCTGGAGGTGTCTTTGGGTCTAAAATGAGTCTCTTGCAGACAACATATTGATGGGTTTTGTTTTTTTATCCAATCTGATACCCTGTGTCTTCTGATTGGGGCATTTAGCCCATTTACATTCAGGGTAACTATTGAAAGATATGAATTTAGTGCCATTGTGTTGCCTGTAAGGTGACTGTTACTGTGTACTGTCTGTGTTCCTTTCTGGTCTATGTTGCTTTTAGGCTCTCTCTTTGCTTAGAGGACCCTTTCAAAATTTCTTGTAGGGCTGGTTTCGTGTTTGCAAATTCCTTTAGTTTTTGTTTGTCCTGGAAGCTTTTTATCTCTCCTTCTATTTTCAATGACAGCCTAGCTGGATATAGTATTCTTGGAGGCATATTTTTCTCATTTAGTGCTCTGAATATATCATGCCAGTCCTCTCTGGCCTGCCAAGTCTCTGTGAATAGGTCTGTTGCCAATCTAATGTTTCTACCATTGTAGGTTACAGATCTCTTGTCCCGAGCAGCCAGCCAAGACCAAGTTTACTGATCAATGAGAACGGCAGAGCTCCAGCGCTAGGGGAATACTGCACATAGAATTCATGGCTTTTTGCCCACGATTCTTTAGTCTTTCAAAGTTAATTTTTTTAATTTTCTTGCTTTTCTTTTTCTTTATTTATTTGACAGAGAGATAGAGAGACAGCACAAGTAGGCAGAGTGGCAGGCAGAGGGAGAGGGAGAAGCAGACTCTCTGCTGAGCAGGGAGCCTGACGTGGGGCTCGATCCCAGGACCCTGGGATCATGACCTGAGCCAAAGGCAGCCGCTTAACTGACTGAGCCACCCAGGCGCCCCTTAAAGAAAGATTCTAACAAGGGCATTGAATACTGTAGTTTTCTGTCACATCTCTTTAAATTCTCCTAAAGGTCAACCAAAGAACAAAACCCTTAACTTCTTTCTGATGTTTCCTAAAACTTAAGTCCATGAGTCTTTTGTTTAATACTTATAGTATAAATAAAAAGTAAAGATATAATCCAGGTAATCCATGAGCAATTGATTACCTAATGGAAGATTAAGAAAAGCTTTTAAAATTATATAAACTAAATGCAACATTTAAAAGATAAACACTTAAAGGGGCACCTGGGTGGCTGAGTTGGTTAAGCGTCTGCCTTAGGCTCAGATCATGATCCTGGGGTCCTGGGATGGAGCCCAGCTATGGGCTCCCTGCTCAGTGGGGAGTCTGCTTCTCTCTCTCCCTCTGCCTGGCCCTCCCCCCATTGGTGCGCTCACTCTCTCTCTCAAATAAATCTTGAAAAAAAATTTTAAAAAAGATAAACACAATTACTGTCTAAAAAGTGTTCAATAATAATTAGTGTATATGACTGGTCTGCAAAATAGATCCAATCAGAAAACAAATAAATTAGACATTTTGCTTACCTGTATTAAGACGTTATCTATCGCTGTCTGTACCTCTAAGATGAGA
The DNA here is from genome assembly GCF_011800145.1 of Mirounga leonina. NCBI lineage: Eukaryota > Metazoa > Chordata > Mammalia > Carnivora > Phocidae > Mirounga > Mirounga leonina. Next base: position 60,071,826 of record NW_023270454.1, on the reverse strand, counting down.
CTGTAGCTGGCATCATCTTTATTTAATGTGAACTTATCATTTACACTAAATGAAGGTACTGCTGATTTTGCTTTGCTTGATTGCGAAGACTGTTGATATTTCTCTCTTTCCTGTAGTACCTTATACTGCAGATGTTCCAGCTCACTCCTAGAGGAAAATATATACAACTCTGTCACCTATATACACATTTGAAGTCCTTAGAATGATTACAAGAATTTGAGACATTTTCTTCTGCAAAATGGATTTTTATTAGGTGAACTAGAACTATGACACTAATAGGAACAAAATTTTGTTTCTATGACTGGCCAAACAATTCCACATTATTTATCTCTAATCTAAAAATTAAAACTCAGTTCCATACCAGCAATATTAATAAAGAGTTGTAAGTATCAAAGCAAGTTGCAAATAATCAATTCTAATACACAAATCTAGTTACAGTTACATATAATACTAATCAGAAGAGAAACTGATTGTACTGGCTGAGAAACATATTAGATTTAATTTGAAGAAACAAAATGTGTAAATATGTACCTGTCAATCAGAATTAGGTGAGACAGACAAAGGAAGGAGGCTGCAGAGTATTCACATTTTGGGGACCACAGGATGATCATGAGCCAGTGGTACAGCTGAAGTTCTATTAAGTTTTGAAGAAGATTTTGCTTAGATTGAACTGTACAGGCATTGCTTCATTGCTTAGAGTCATTCCAGTCAAAGGGAAAACCCATATGCAAATGAAGCAAATAGTAACTGAGAAATAACAAAGAGGCTTCACCAGCCCCAACTTAGGGGGAAAAGTCTGGGAAGAGCTTGGAAGAGATTTGTGCAATAAACAAAGGAAAAGATTTATTCGTCCAAGAAATATTTACTGAATGCTTCATATGTACCTATGTTGTAGGTACTGAATGAACAAAACAGACATAAGCTTCTCATCCCATATTCCACTGGAATCAGGAGGGATAGACTGGGTTATAAATGTACAGTACTATACTGAGGACGTGAGATAGTAGACATTGATTCTACTTGGTTTCTTTGTTGCATGAACGTTGGAGCTTGCTCTCCAGGTGGCTTTGCTAAACTGGCTTGTGGTAAACTTGTGTGGCTTTAGTGAATTAGTACTTGTGGCATTTTGCTGCCTTAAAAACTTCTGTAGCCCTCAACTACCACCAAAAAAAGATTGGCCGTCACTGCCCCAAGAGGTTGGCAAGGGTTGAAGTAGGGAGAGCAGTCGTTAAAAGTTTTAGCAACTCGCACTTCTTCATTATATGAAGCAATTTTACTTGAGTCTGGGCCCCTTTTCATAGGACTTGTCAAACTGAATAGGCCACAGAAGCAATCCCTGTGTCTAAAGGAATCAACATTACTCATTTCCAGTAAGAAAACTGATAAGCCAAAGTTAAAGATTCAGAAGGGTCTATAGGAGCAATAAACATTACAATTAATGAGGAATAGAGCATCTGTGTTGGTTTCTTTCTAATGCCTGTGAAAAAACAAAACACTACAACTATCTATAACTAAACAAGTAAAAATATGATCTAAGAAAAAGTCAATATAGAATAAAGCATATAAAAGTATATTTCTAACTTTGAAATAACTAATTAGCACTTACTGCTAATTTTCTGACTGATAAACTTTCATTTAAAAGGGTGATAAATGAATTAAAAGGTATAGTTCCTTCCAATATTCTGCTTCTATTAGTAATAAAAAAACAACCACACACTTCATGAAATGAAAAAAAAAGCAAACAAAAAAATCCAAGATTACCTTAAAGAAGAAATTTTATTCTGCATCTCCTGATTAATTTTCAGTTCTTCTCCTGGTCCACTTTCCTTATGTACAGGCTCTGTTGTCAGACCTGTAACCCAGCCTGTAGAGATGAAATTACTTAATCATGCACCACTTAGTGCTACTAGTGTTAAAAGAAACCCCAATTATTACATGCCCCTGTGTCCACCAACAGCAACCTCATTTAGTCTAGGACTTATTCTCCTTCAAAAAACAAAACAAAACAAAAAACAAAAGAAATCAAGTTGGAAAATATTCAAACCACAAAGAAGAAATTACTTAAGCATGTTGTGATATTATTTTTATTTTGCCTGAAACACTATAATACTATGACTAAGGAAATCTTTCACATCTTATAGTTTTAGTTTTTAAACATGGAATAAGTCAACACATTCTAGCAAATACCTGATGAATTAAAATAGTCTTTCAAATCATTTTCATGTAAAATTAAACTCTCACACTGGCTATTTTGAGAATGCAAAAATGACCATCTCAGAAGCAAGGAAATTTTTATAAGAAATGTACACAATAACAAAACTAAATTTCAGTGAATACTTTTTAAAACAAAGAATGTAATTTAATTTTCAAAGATACTAGAGCATGCTAAGTACTCTTTAACAAGTATTATTCAAATATTAACTGTTTTATAAATCAATACACCCACTCCTTCCCTCATTTTCTAACCAATAAAGGTTTAATGATATAGGTAAGATTTACTAATAACACTTTTTTTTAAAAAGTAGTCATCAAAACTAATTTATTAAATGTTAAGTTTTTTCTTATTCATTCTTTCTTTACTTACTACCGTTTACCTTACCTGAATATGTGGATACCACAATTTCATCATAGCCATCTTTCCCTATACAACCACCCTGGATAGATGTGACACTTTCAGACAACATCTAAAATCAATTTAAGATCAAGCACTTCATTAATAACTAAAAAATTCACATATTAAAATAAGCCATAAAACTTATTTTCCCATTTCCAGATTTCAAAACATACATTTACTGAATACTTACCATGTGGAAACAATGAGATTGGAAGGCAAAAATCCTGCACAAATGGCAGAAAATTCCAGTGCTTTTAAATTTGGGGAAAGAAGATTGAAAATGACTCATATATTTGTGTGTTGCACTTAGCCTCATCAGTCACCTAATGAGCAAAAATCATTTATTTATATAGTTTTTCGCTTTTTGTTTTTAAAGATTTATTTATTTTAGAGAGAGAGAGAGGGAGACTGTGTGCATGAGTGCATGTGCATGGCGTAAGGAGGGCAGAGGGAGATGGAGAGGGAAACTTAAGTAGACTCTCCCTTGAGCCCAGAGCCCGAGGTGTGGCTCAGTTCCATGACTCTGGGATCATGACCTGAGAGGAAACCAAGAGTCGGACACTCAACCAACTGTGCCACCCAGGCATCCCAAGAAAGAAGTTTTTTTAAAAAAATTACATAAGCAAAACTCCCAATATGTTTAGTCTATCTGAATTCCATATGCTATCTCTCATGTGTTTTTCCCAAATAGTTTTTTTAATGAATAAAGAAGAAGATGGCCTATATGAAACCTTTAGAGAATTTTTATCCCCATATTATCTATGTAATGTACTTTCTCTATACATCAAAACATCTGTATTTGCTGATCTGCAGTTAAAGCTAAAACTGAGAGGTAGCACTAGTACAGAAATTAGACAAAGAAAAGTTAGTTGATACTGAGTTGTGGGTTTTTTGTTGTTGTTTTTTAAAACAGCCTCAATGAATCCTCCCCGAGGCAGGATGGGAAATCGTGGACTGGAGAACACCACTTCATGAAAATAAAAGAATCCATTTACAGCAGAATGATTCTCCATGTAACTCTGTACCTTAGGATAAACAAGCTGAACTACATTTAAAATTTGTGAACTAAAATTACTCTTATCTAGTAATTCTCATATGGTAAACTCTTGGGGGGCTAGAAGTGAAATTGCAACTTTTCTCTCTCTGCTTAAGGATATTTTGATATTGTCCTAACAACATGAGTTTACTCCTAAAATATTATTATCTTGAAACAACAGTCTTGTTTATGTTACCCAAACATATAAATGTTACTCCTGTAATCTACTATGCATTATAGAAACTAAGGCAAAATATTTAACACTTCAAATATACACTATTTAGAAACCAAATGAAGCAGTAATTTATTATTCAGCTGGAAGGCAACAGTCTATTATTCAAACACAAGAGTGGTCTAGAGAAGATTTTGACAACATCAAAGGTGCAATATTCTAAGCCAAACACAAGATTTTAACATATTTGATTTAATAAAACCCAAACCATAATAGTCATCTCTATAATTATTTGATGAATAAGCATATATAGTCTTTTTTTAAATGAACTGACCTGATCAAATCGTAGAACAGGCTCATTTGCATTGTCAAAACTGTACACTTCCACCATTCCATCATCTCTCCCAACAAGTAAATCCTTAACCCCATCACCCACAATGTCAAAGCTGTCAACACACAAAATCCCTTTAAAAAAAGATGATAGAGTGACAAGTTATTAATAAAACTAACACTACAGTCAAGTATATACAAAGTAAAGAATGAAAAAAAATGTATATACCAAATCAGAATGGGAAAAAACCAAAAACCTTGGACCATAATCAGGTGTCCTCTTTTCTATCTACATTCATCCATTTCCAAGACTTTAAATAATACTCTAAACAGAAATGGCTCATAAGTTTATATCTCCAGCTCTGGCCTCTCCCCAGAGCTCCAGACTCATATATCCAAGTCTCTATTCAACATTTTCTTTGAGACATACATTTGCATCTCAAACTCTCCATATCCAATGAAAACTCTTCATTCCCCTTAATCACACCCCCTCAATGCTCCTTCCCCAATCTCTCCTCATCTCGGTAAGGTATCACCCAGTTCCTCAGGCCAAAATTCTAGGCTACATCTCTGATTCTTCTCTTTCTCACTGCGCAGATCAAATCCCTTAGCAAATCTTATCAGCCCTATCTTCAAAACACATACTGAAATTGTCTCCTTTCCATTTCCAACTACCATTAGCTTAGCCCAGGCTACTTATATCTCTAGCCTAGAGTAAAATAAATTATAACAACCATAACAATGACTTCCTTACCAATCTCCATGCTTCCAATTTTGACCTGCTTCCCCCCAAATCCATTCTCTCTAGTGGGTTTTTTGTTCTTTCGCTAGATTAGATCATGTCATACTCCCACTTAAAATTCTCCAAAGACTTCTCACTGCACTTAGATTAAAATCCAAACCCTTTTCCAAGGCCCACAAGGACCTACATGATTTGGCTCTATGCTATTCCTTGACTTCTTTTCTTGCCATGCTAACCCATTTAGCCACACTGGTCTTCCCTCTGCTCCTCAAATGAATCAAGTTTACCTCTGCCTCAAGTCCTGACTTTTTCCTCTTTATCCAGCATAATCCGCCCCCCGCCCCAAGTTTTTACATTACTAACTCCTTTTCTTATCAATCAGATCTCAGCTCAAATTTTACCCTTTATAAGATGTCTTCCATTACCACCCAGTCTAAACATAGTCTTCTTCCCTCCACCCATCACTAATACATCACCCTCTGGTATTTCTTTCAGGTGACTGGATGAAGCTATCTTATTTATTCATTTGTTTATTCTCTGTCTCTCCTACCTAACAAGTATTTGTTGAAGGAATAAATGAATATATGAATAGAATTACTATACCTATAAATAGCCATCTCACTACCTTCTAAGTCAGATATAAATTCCTGCAGAAAGGTATAAATTCCTTAGAAAACAGAAATATTCCCTGACCCATTGGACTTTTTCCTTGCCTCCTATCAAATACTCTCAAATTCAAATAAATTTCCTATACCAAACAGTGAATAATGGCTTTGAGCATAGAATGATGTTATGGATGGACATTAGCCCATAAAAGCCTATCTATCCTAAACTACTATTAGCATTTCTTGATTAATAATTATGCCAAAGTATGACAGACCTGCTAAATAAACAAATAGTAAGGTGGCTCTGTGAAGTGCTAGGTCTACTATGTACCATGAATAAATAAAACAGAATGAGCTATATAATTTAGGATATTTAATAATCAATGAAATTTCAGAATCTAAACCACATCAAAAACATACCTCCCCGCTTTTTCTCATTTCGAATTTCCCACTTGTGTATTGGTTTAGAGGTAGTGATCTGAATAAGCCCAAGTTTTCCATCTGATGTTCCAAACCAAAGGTCTTCTCCAGAATCACCTAGTTATAATTAAAGTCAACATGTAATATTTATCCCATGACTCATCTCTTTAAAACTGAAAATTTTTTGTACACATTGACTTTCACATAAAAATCTCATTTAAAAGGGGCGCCTGGGTGGCTCAGTCATTAAGCGCCTGCCTTCGGCTCAGGTCATGATCCCAGGGTGCTGGGATCAGCCCTACATCAGGCTCCCTGCTCAGCGGGGAGCCTGCTTCTCCCTCTCCCACTCCCCCTGCTTGTGTTCCCTCTCTCGCTGTGTCTCTCTCTGTCAAATAAATGAATAAAATCTTAAAAAAAAAAAAAAATCTCATTTAAAAAATATAAAAAGAACACTTACTTTGGGGGGTTGGTTATTTAGTCACAGGATTTTATAAATATAAGAGATAAGACCCTTCCTCATCTAATTTTAAGATAAGGAAACTGAAAATTAAAGTTCAATAATTCATTACTGTTAGTTACTGGCAAGTTATCTGAAGACTACTGTCTCAATTCCAGTTCATGTTCTTTCTACAATTTCCCATTTTCACTTAATATATAGTTAAATGATTAAACCTGAAATATCTAGACTTAACTAACATAATGCCCTCCCTTATCTGATTGTGATTACCGCCATTTCCGTTGTGTAGTGCTAAAACAGTAGGTGGGCCAGGCACTTCAGTTTCATACATCACATCAGATCCCTGAAGGAGAACAAGTATTTCAAAACTGAAACAGAGTACAAATTTAAAATAATCTAGGCACTCATAGATAATTCATATAAAAAACTCCAGAATAAAACTGCCAGAAAAGATTAGGTTGTGATTATTAACTTGTCTTTGTTAGCAATTTTGTATATGTTAATTCATTTAAAAATACATAGAAAATGTAAAGATCGAGAAGAAATATATAAAATTTTCTACACTTTAAATACTTTTCTTTTTAAATACTTTGCCCAAAAACTTGACTGACACTGGTAAATTTTCCTATCAAAACTTTCCAGGAACAAGTTGTTTCTTTTTTCCAGTTTAACTTAGAGCACATTCAAACATTTAAACAGACCCAAAGTTATTTCCTAAGGAGAATGTTGGCTTTTCTTTTAGATATTTCCAAAACCTACTCCAGTGAGAGGCCGAATGACCTGTTACTTAGATAAGAAAACAAATTATGTCCATTTATTTGTCTTTTTAAAAATTTTGTCACTTGTAATGTTTTCATTTAGTACACAGTATTTGTGAAGCTGTTAAAGAATGAGGTAGAAGCACTTACACTCACATGGAAAAAATATCTATGATAAATCATTCAACAAAAAACCCCACAAAATTATAGTAAATATGGAATGATAACATTTTTCTTAAAATATTAAATAACATATAAAAATATAAAAGTCATATGCTTTATCTTTTATTTAAAATTACACTTGAAACTTCACAGGTATCAAGTATATAAACAAAAAAATACACAAAAAAACTTTAAAAGACTACCTCTGGGGCAATGGATTGCTTACAAATGTGGAGTCGATGGGGTGTAGGGATATGTGAAGGGTAGAACAAAGGCTTCAAGTTTTAACTTCTCACAAATCCTTAGTGATTTTTTTATTTTTACAGTAAGCACATGGATCTCTTCTTGTTAAACAAAGCAGAATCCTCAAATCAGCTAGACCAACTCCTAATTGAATACTAGCCAGCTCCTGTTAAAAGCCTTATTCAAACAACTCGTATTTGGGAGCACAGGCTATGGAAGAAATTAATCATTCATGCCCCTAGAATGAACCTTGAACATTAACTTTTTTTCCCATAGAAAATAAATAAAACCTCATAGAACTACTGGAATTTCCCTTCTATAAAAGGACTGATGTCAAGAAATGGCTATGAAATTTCTGGCTGTGAAATTTGGAAGAGTGAGAAAGCCTGTGATGGCACAGAATAAACGGCCAAATATTTTGTTCAACCGCACTATCATCAGCCCAACTTTCTAACCCAAGTTATCCACCTGTTCTAGGTTATTTGCATTTAAACTTTATTTTATGGATCCTGGTGTGTTTACATATGTGTATCTTATTGAAAGCCACTTTTGAGAAGACCTAATTGTAACTCTTATTACTAATAACAATGCCTTATGCAGTTGTTTTAACCAATCATAGTTTTTAATAGAAATATAAGGACAATAAACTGATTTTTCTATCATTCATTTACTTATCCAATAAATATTTACTGAGTGCTTATTCTGATCCACATATTGTCATAAATGTGGAATAAACTCAAATGATACAATGCTGATCACAACTATCCCTTCTTTGTTAAAACCTAACACCCTCTCCCAACACAATTTCCTCCATTAATTTGATTTTTGGGGGAGGAAAGAGTAATGGAGGAAGAAAGGAAAAAAAGCTAGAAAGCGTTCTTTGTAGCAAAGGCATTCCATTCTGACTGAACTAGTTCAGAAATTATGCATGGGGGCAGAAAAGCATCCTTTTTCCCATATATGTCTAAAAACTTGCCAAAGATCTCAATACATTTGCCTCAAGTTAAAAAAAAAATTAGCTCACCAATTAAAAAGCATTTTTTCCAGATATAATTTTAAGTAGGACATTAGTGGTAGTAATAAGTAATTTATCGCAAGTACACATTGTTCAGCAATATTCATTTACATAAATTATGAAAAACCATAAAAATGCAAATAACAGAAACCTGTAAAACTCTGAGCACTCTGTCCTGGCAGGCCAATACCGGTGTAATACGAGGTAATCTTTCCACTGGAAGGCAGATGATATCATTGATTTTGTCCCCAGAAAGGTAATAATGTTGGTCTTTGCAATCACAATAATGGTTATAGATGTAACTTGCACTGAGAAAGAGGTCTGAGCCAGATATATGCCTGAAAACATTAAAAGTAATTTAAAATATCCATATTTTAAAAAATAAGCATAGGAAACTCCTGAATTCTTTTGATATGAAAATAGGTTTATTTATACAGTCTCTATCATTTTATCACAGACTTAAAGAATAGTTCCCCCCGCCCTGTTTCCCCCACTTAATTTGTAGCTTTTTGATATAATGCTGATTTTAAAAAGCTGAAAATGAGGATCTTAAGGCCTCAGGCATCTCAAAAATTAAGCTCAGAAAAACTGAAAACTTTGTCTATATCTGAAGACAATGTCAAAAAGTAACTTTTTCTCAGTATGCACTATGTGCCAAGCACTGTCCTGACAGATTTACATGTATTACATGTATTAGCTTAATCCTCATAATTCTGTGGACTAGGGACTATTATTATCCTTCTTTACAGAGAACAATAAAATGTTAAGTAACTTGCCTAATGGCACACAACTAGTAGTGGAGTGGGTTGCAGCTCAGGTAGCTTTTAGCTCTAGAGTTAGCTTTCTTACTACTACACTAAGTTGTCCAGAAAAGGCTTTTGGAAACAAATTTACTTCAAATGATAAACAGTGGGGGGGGAAATGATTTCATTAGAATTTTTCTTGAAAAAAGAAATGAAAACAAGTTCATTTCAAATTATATTTAACAAAATATAGGCAATAATCATAGCAATGTTCTAATTCTTATATTGAATCCAGTTTTCACTGAGGGAGTTGAAATTTGACAAAAATCATATACTAGTGTATTACCTTTCACTTCTAGATTGTTAAAATCATGTAATCATAAAGAAGGTAATTTTATTTGAAGGTTTCATCTATTTCTCCACCGTTCTAAAGTCTAGTTAAAAAGTTTTGGTACTAAAATTATTCCCTATGCTATAAAGATCTTCATTGATTTTCTCTTCTTTGGTTATTGCTTAAGTGGCCTCACTTTGTGGCTCTGCGTATGATTTCAGTAGTCCTCTTAATATCATTTTTACCAACCTAATGAAATTCTATCTTTTTCAAGATTTTAAGTTTCATCTTGAAATCCACCTGCACTACATTTGAAATTATACTGCAATTACACATTTTCCAAAGTATTACTTGCAATCACTACTGTTGACAAGAGCGGGGACAGATGGAAGCATTAAGCAGGGAAGGATGAGTGAGTGGTAACCAACTTTGTAAGTGCTCAGTTTCTTATTGAATATTTTCAAGTTATAACCTTGCTTTTCTGTGCACCCTTGTAAATCTGGGGATTCAGACAATAAATTTTAAAAAACTGAGTAAAGATCCTCTCCATCCCACCTCTGCCACTCTAGTAAAAATGTTTAAGAAACTAGCAAAAGATACTGGCTGGGAAACTCCTGATCTTCCTCAAACCTCTATCCACATACCTTCCTGAATGTGGAGTTATGCAAATTATTACTTTGATTTTAGTATTTCACAATTATCACTGGACAATTCAAAAATATTACATTCTTGTTAAACCACTGAACTCACTCCCACTTGCCATTGTTTAATTTTTACCTAATCTCACCAAAGCAAAGTTTTACAGCCTGAACGTTAGGACATGTGATGTGCATTATACAGAATTATGCAGGACAGCTGTGCATCACATAGAACTCTGGATTGAATTAGTAGTTTTCAAACCAAGGTCTACAACTTGGCTGTTGTCAAATGAAGAACTTTTTTCTTTTCACTCACTCCTAATAATTCTGAATCTGCAGGTATGAGTAGGACAAGAAATCCACCCTTTTAAGCTTCCAAGAGATTCTCCTAAGTAGCAGGTCTGAGGACAGGGGATTAGATAAACTTTAAAACCCTTCTAGTTTCCATTATTCAAAAACCTAAAATTTTACTTGCAAAATCTCACAAATCAGGAAGCCATTAAGGAGTTATTTTTTACTCAGAATCTTACTTTCTTTACCTGAAATTATAGCCTATTGGTAGTTACCAACTTTGATAGCCAGCTTTTTGACAAATGATGCTACCTCACAACCAAAATAAGCAGAGACAGCAAAGGAACAGAAACCTAAGTATCTCTAGATTTCTTTTACTTTTTTCTTTTATACCTTGATCATGAATCAGCTGAACCATTTAGTCAAAAAATGAATGTATAGGGGCGCCTGGGTGGCTCAGTCGTTGGGCATCTGCCTTCGGCTCAGGTCATGATCCCAGGGTCCTGGGATCGAGCCCTGCATCGGGCACCCCGCTCAGCAGGAAGCCTGTTTCTCCCTCTCCCACTCCCCCTGCTTGTGTTCCCTCTCTTGCTGTGTCTCTCTGTCTGTTAAATAAATAAATAAAATCTTTAAAATAAATAAATAAATAAATAAATAAATAAATAAATAAATAAATAAA
>NW_023270454.1:60032865-60060580 GCF_011800145.1 Mirounga leonina | reverse complement strand
AAATAAATAAATAAATAAATAAATAAATAAATAAATAAATAAATAAATGTATAAATACTATAAGGATCTTAAAAAGAAAACAACATTTCGACAACCAACTAATTTTGTACTGATTCTATGTTAATTAATTTCTGACTAATAAAGTACCTTTAGTCAATTTTATTTCCCAGGAAACCTATTAAGATATGATACTCAATCTGATGTTTGTCACCTATCCAAAATATTATAAATGGATATGTAAACATAAAAAAAGGATAAACATACATAGCTTTAATGCTTTCAGTGAGGTTGGTTTCAAAAGAGAGGAACTGTTTTCCTCTCTTTGTGAAGCCTCTAATCTCAGATCCTGCAGCAATAAAAATTTTCTCCTGGGGTGTGTTAAGAACCCCTCCTAGCTCCAATCTTGCAATCTTCTGCCCCGGTAAAGTCTTGAACACTGCCTGCAAAAATTATTGGGGAAAAAATTAAGTACACAAATTTACTGTAAACATTTTTCTTTACTGAAAAAAAAATGCTATGATTTCAAACACACAAAATATTATAGTACCACTTTAGAAACATCTTTATGGATACTAATGTATTTACTTCAGTGTGTCTTCAAGGTTTTTGGCTAAAAATCTTCCAAATTTGGAATATTTATTGCCACACATTTCAGCCACATCATTAAAATCTAAACTTCTGCATCTCAAAGTACAGTTCATTAAGCAGTGGCATCAGTATGAGTAACCTTATTAAAATGCAGAATCTCAGGCCCAACCCCAACTCTACTAAGTAAGATTCCCTCACTGGTTCCAATGGACATGTTTTTGCATTTTAATCATCTTTTTAAAACTAAAGTCTCCTGTATCTTTTATAATTTTCATGAATTTTAGTACTATAAATAAAAGGCTATAAAATTTACTGAAAACCCAAATGTATAACTTAGTATCTAATTGGATACAACATTTATATCATTAATTTTTTCCTGGTTATTTTCCACTTTATTATTGGCACCAGTTTCTTTCCCTCCCCTCCAATGACTTTATACAGAGAATAAAGTATCTGGGAGGATATATGAATAACGGAAACACTGGGCTTCTGACAGTTTTTAACTATTCATCGTTTTATAAATTCTTCATAGTTAATTTAAGTGTTCACAGCTCAGACCCATTGCTTGTAAACTATGATTTTGTGAATATAATAATATACAATCACATCCTTGATTAGCTTACATTAAGTGGCAAAGGTGATGGGATAGTCACTTCCATGTTACATTATGTTACATTAAGACTCCACTTTAGCTGGCTGGACAGATTTTCCTGCTGGCCTGAAGAAGTAGGTCACCATGTTAGGAGTGAGCCTGTGAGAGGACCACAGGGTAAGGAACTGTGGGGACCTCAAGACGATGAGAGCAGGCCCTGGTGTACAGACAGCAATAAAGTGGGGACCTCAGTTCTACAATAGGAAGAATCTGAATCATGTCATGTGAGCTTGGAATAGGACCCCAGCCTGGCACTGCAGCCATATGAGACACTGAGCTCAGACTCCTGACACTCAGAAACTGTGAGATAATAAATGTGAGTTATTTTAAACCCTGAAGTTTGAAGTAATCTGTTCCACAGCTAGCTAGCATCTGACTCTTGTGTTGCCTGTAGCCTCATACTCCATGTAACTACTTCCCTCACAATGCATTTTTCATTGCTTTTAGGACAATTTTAACCTAAGAGTACTCAATAAATAGTGTGTTTCTCTTTTAGAAAATCTGTTTTTCTCAAAAAAAAAAAAAAAAAAGCTATACATACCACTGCTTCCCCTTTTTTCATGCCAAAGCACATAACTACCCCATCGTGATCTCCAATAACCACCTACAATAGATTGAAGAGAATCTAAAATTACTATTATTATGCCCTTTTAACTTATATGGGGGAAACAAGAATCTCAATATATAAATTATGACTTTAAATGTAGAGATCAGAAAATCTAGGAAAGTACCCCCACACAAACTAATACTCCAAGAAATTACAAGAAAAGGGCAAAGAGGAGGTACAGAGAGTCATTATGCAAGTAGTGGACCATATATTTTGTTCCTACAATGTAAACAGAACAAGAGAACAGAGATAGAAATGTCAGGGAGGTAATTTTTTTTCTCAACTGGAACATAAGAACATGTTAAGATTAACTTTCAAAACAGATTATCAATTACAGTTGTGACTGACCTCTTTGATATTTTTAAAACCTTTATAATAGAAAAATTTTAACATATACCAAAGTAGACAGAATATTATAATGAATTCCCATGTATCCATCACTTAGCTTCAACAATTATCAACATGTAACCAATGGATTATTTTGAAATAAATGCAGAGGGAGATTTCAACACTTCTTTCTCAGGAATTGATAATCAAGCAGACAAAAGATAAGGATATAGATTAGAAAAAACAATTACCTTTGATCTAATATATATGCACATATGTATATATGCATGTACATATATATATAGGGTGTGTGTGTGCGCACACATGCATAAATAAGTAATCATTCATCCTAAGAATTAAATTATAAATGTTCTTTTCAAGCACACAGGAACATCAGAAAATTGACCATGTATTAGGACATAAATAAAATAAGTCTCAAATACCAAAAACTTGACGTTGCAGAGCACATTCTTAGGCACCCGATTTTTTTTTTTTAATTTTTTTTAAAGATTTTATTTATTCATTCATGAGAGACAGAGACAGAGAGGCAGAGGCAGCGGGAAAAGCAGGCTCCCCGTACAGTAGGGAGCACAACGTGGGATTCGATCCCAGGACCCCGGGATCACGACCTGAGCTGAAGGCAGACACTTAACCGACTGAGCCATCCAGGGCCCCAAGGCCCCTGATTCTTAACTTTGGGGTAGGGAGACAGCAAACCCTTTTGTGCATTTGATGAAAGCTATGGACTTTCTCCCCAGAACAATGAACATTCACAAATAATTATGCACACATTTTCAGGAGATTTATAGATCTTTGATATTGGCAGATTTCTATTCAGATGAAAAAATACATAAGAACAGTACACTACTCCAGTAATTTTTAAAAACAATAATCTATTTCAGGGATTCCCAAAGTGTGATTCCTGGACTCCTGGGGTCAACAAGAACTTTTTAGGGAATCTGCCAAGTGAAAATTATTTTTCTCAGTAAGTCTTTCTTTTTTCACTAGGTTGATATTTACAACGATGGTACAAAAGCAATGGTGGATAAAATTGCTAGTGTCCGGCAAGAATCAAAACAACAATAAACCAGACCAGTGGTCACTGTAATCTTCATCACCACTTCAGAGTAAAGAAAAAAAAATCCAACTTCATGTGACAGTGTTCTGGATGAAGCAATAAAAATTATTAATCTTGTTAAATTTTGACCCTTGAGTCATCTCTTTTTAATATTTACTGTGGGAAAATAGAAAATATGCATAAAATTGGGGTGCCTGGGTGGTACAGTCTGTTGAGCATCGGACTCTTGGTTTAGGCTCAGGTCGTGATCTCAGGGTCCTGAGATCTAGCCCCAAGTTGGGCTGCTGTTCACTGTGGAGTCTGCTTAAGATTCTCTCTGCAGCCTGCTCTCTAAAATAGATGGATGGTCGCGGCACCTGGGTGGCTCAGTTGGTTAAAGCGTCTTCCTTCAGCTCAGGTCATAATCCCGGAGTCCTGGGATCAAGTCCCGCACTGGGCTCCCTGCTCAGCGTAGAGTCTGCTTCTCCCTCTCTCTCTGCACCTCATCCCACTGAGTCTGCTTCTCCCTCTGTCCCTTACCCCACTTGTGATCTCTCTCAAATAAATAAAATCTTTAGAAAAAAAAATAAAATAGATGGATGGATCTTTAAAAAAGAAAATATGCATAAAACACTCTTGCTGCAAACCAAAAAGCACTTATATAATTGTTTCAGTCACAAGCTGAACTACCCAGTTTTTTTAAGAAACACAATTATTTTTAAAGATTTATTTTATTTTAGAGAGAGAGAGAAAAATCGGTGGGGCAGGGGAGGGGCAGAAGCAGAGGGAGAGAGAAACTCAAGCAGACACTGCCCTGAGCACTGAGTTGGATGTGGGCTCAATCGATCTCATAACCCTAAGATCAGATCTGAGCTGAAATCAAGAGTCAGAGCTTAGCTGACTGCACCACTAGGCGCCCCAAGAAACAATTTTAAGAATGAAAAGAACAACTGTCAACTATTAACAATGGTTAATAACAAATTGTTATTAACACTAGGGTATTTGTAGACATTTTTTTTTATAAAACTGAAGGAAGTGAGCTTGTCATTTTAAAGGAAAATAATTGAGAGTGTTTGCTCCCAATGATAAAAGTTGAGCTTTCACGTGAAAATAAGTACTCTGGGAGACTTGTATCTGCCACTGGGAGCTGGACAGCTACCTATGCCATATTTAACAACTTTTCTGAACATTCAACCTTTGGGAGATCTGTATAACTCAATGAACTAATAATCTCAAAAGACCATTACAAGATGCTATAAAACCATGCATGAGTAAAAGATTCATTCAAAGTACAAATGGTTTTTAATGTACCAAAGTATGAAAAGCTAATCAATATGGTTTCATATTCCACATTGCAACTAATACTTAAGAAACTACTACTTGTCAAGTATATGTGTCATAGCGTGTATGAAGAGCCATAATTATCTGGAAAAGCTTTTAAATAACTCCTATTTTCAACTGTGTGTCTGTGTGAGGTGGGTTTTCTTTGTATACTTCAACCAAACAATATATCACAATAGACTGTAGGAAACAGACATGAGCAGCCAGGTACCTTTGTCTGTGCCAGACTGAAGAATTGACAAAGGTGTAATACAATGCCACTATTCTCACTAAATTCTTTTTGTTTATGAAAATACAGTTATTTTTCATTAAAATGTTATTTATGTAAACGTAATGGGTTTATTATTTTAAAAAATAAAATAATAAATATTTTAGACATTTCTCAGCTTTAATCTTAATATAATAATATTCATAGATATAACCCAAATAAACAAAAGTTCTTTGGGATCCTACATAATTTCAGAGTGTAAAAGGGTGCTGAGACCAAAAAGAATTTGAGAAGTTCTTATCTAATAGACCAAATACAAATGACAATCAGAAATCTGTTGATTTATCTTAATAAAATGTTATTACATCAGGATAGTGTATTTATTTGGCAGCTATTAAAATATCTTACTATTCTACTAGGAAAGTATAATTGGCTTATATAAATCATAGGATCAATATTTCTATAAAAATAATATTAGCTAAATAGAAAGTTCAATATCAAAATACTTAAATGCTTATAAAAAAATTTTATTTTTATTTATCAGAAAGAGAGAGCGGGGCAGAGGAGGAATCAGAGGGAGAGGGACAAGCAGATTCCGAAATGAACATGGAGCTGATGCCAGGCTCGATCTCAGGACCCTGAGATCATGAACTGAGCCAAAACTAAGAGTTTGACACTTAACTGATGGAGCCACCAAGGCACCTCAATATTTAATTTATTCTTACAAATATGATAAAGTTTAACAAGAATTTTCTCTATATCCTATTGTGCTTTATGTTTCTTTTTCATATACACAACCTGGTACACACAAGTACACATTGAGTAAATTATTAACAGGAAAATGGAATTTTTTTTTTTTTAAGATTTTATTTATTTATTTGACAGAGAGAGAATGAGAGAGAGAGCATATGAGAGGGGGGAGGGTCAGAGGGAGAAGCAGACTCCCTGCCGAGCAGGGAGCCCGATGCGGGACTCGATCCCGGGACTCCAGGATCATGATCTGAGCCGAAGGCAGTCGCTCAACCAACTGAGCCACCCAGGCGCCCCTGGAATATGTTTTTCAACAAGTTTGCTTATCCTTTACAGATTGTACATAAAAATTATAACATCCAAGAAAATTACTGTCTATAAATATCCCTTGGTATTCCAACCTCTGTTCAAATTAAAAGAAATTTATTTACATTTTAACATTAAAGAGTAACTTACCAATAAAGAAATATAAACCTCTCTTCTGTCAGAGCTAAAGCGATAGGGAGAAACCAGTATCTCTACAGTACCTTTTGTGTAGTTCTATGTCTTGAGGCAGGAAGTAGCTTCATAGTCTTCTGAGAGGTCACTCCCACCTAAGGAAACACACCAGTCACCTAGTGAATGTTTTCTGACACACTAACTTGAAATGATTACATCTGAGATTAAAAGGACCTGCAGGGGCGCCTGGGTGGCTCAGTCGTTAAGTGTCTGCCTTCAGCTCAGATCACGATCCCGGAGTCCTGGGATCAAGCCCCGCATCGGGCTCCCTGCTCTGCGGGGAGCCTGCTTCTCCCTCTCTCACTCCCCCTGCTTGTGTTCCTTCTCTCACTGTGTCTCTCTCTATCAAATAAATAAAATCTTTAAAAAATAAATAAATAAAAAAAAATAAAAGGACCTACAGATTCAGATCATAGTGAGACTTATTTTTTATTGCAATTGGTGATATGAAATAATTATGATCAGTGATGAACTTATTTTCTAATGAAATATGCCACAAAAGTCAAAATACTAAAATTTATGCTATAAAGTTGTCAAGCCAAAAATAATGCGACATTAGTGGCAAACACTTTTTTTTAAAGATTTTATTTATTTATTTGTCAGAAAGAGAGAGAGTGCGCACACAAGCAGGGGGAGTGGCAGGCAGAGAGAGAAGCAGGCTCCTCACTGAGCAAGGAGCCAGATGCAGGACTGGATCCCAGGACCCTGAGATCATGACCTGAGCCAAAGACAGATGCTTAAATGACTGAGCCACCCAAGCGTCCATAGTGGAAAAACACTTTACAAACAAATATTTCTAGAAGACTTCATAAAAAACTTCATACCTACAGTTGTCATATAGTTGTTAAAAAGTTTTTGTAAAGTGATTAAAAATCTTTGGAAATAGATTACAATTATTTAAAATGCAACACAGAAGATTTTTGCTAAAATACCAAACACGCTAATGGCAATGACACCCAATCTGATGATGAAGATTATTTTACAGAAGATATGGAAGATGCAAACAGCATGGCCTGTTCAGCAGGGAACTATCACTAGTGGTGCACAGTTAGGATAGGAGGCTGGGTGGATGGGACCAAGGGGGGAGAAGTTGTAAAAAACAGATCATGAAAAGATTTACAGATAATGTAGAACTACAACTTTATTCCATATTCTAAGGAGTAGTATTAAAGTTTAAAGTAATCTGTTTAGATTTGCATTTGTGAAACATCACTCTAACAAGTGATGTGAAGGATGGCTCAGAGGGAGATGAAGCTGGAGGCTAGGAGCCCAATTAAGAAGATGAGAACCTGAACTGGGGTAATGGAGATGGCAACAATGGGACAGAATCAAGAGATATTTAGGAGATAAAAGCAGTAGCAAAATGCAGTGACCAGTTCAATATGGAAGATATTAAGGTGGAAAGTACCTAGCATAACTTCCAGGTGAACTGACGGGGCAAACTTTTGCACCATTAGTCAAAATAGGGTTACTGAAAAAGAAGATGGAAGAGGGACAGAATGTCTAGAGCTTAAATAATGAGAGGCAGGATGGTGCAACAGAACACCAGCTCTGGAGTCAGAGGCTTTGTTTCACATAGGAACTCCATCCTTTTTCTCTGTTAAGCAAATTGCTCTATCTGAGTCCCTGGGTCCCCATCTGTAACATTACCTACTTCGAGAATTTTTATGAAGATTAAATAGCAATGTATGTTAAGCTTTTAGAATAAATTGCATGCACAATAAGCAGCTGTCGTTTTTATGGTGATCTGGCTGGTGAGGTCCAGCTCACAGTAAGAAGTGTCTGGTGTTCGGGAGAAGGGGCTGGGTAGAGATGGAGATTCTGGAGTTACAGGCCAACAGGTAGCTGCAGCCTGGGAGAAGAAGGGCCCCGGGGAGTTATCCGGGATCACGTCGGTTCTTTCTAGGCATCTTTAGGACCAGGCAGGCGCCAGCAACGCGGGACCATGTGTCGCTTCTTTACAAGTCCCGGCGGCCCCCCAAGGACAAGCAGGACTTGCCCGTGAGCGGGACTACGCGAGCGCAGCACCCAGCCCCGCAGCATCTTCGCCACAGCACCCGCTCCGGGCGACCGCGACAGACGTCAGTGGAAGGACAAAATCCTCTCGGGGAGCGGGGCTCACCCCGCGCGGCTCCCGTTTTATCCCCTCAGGTTTACCTGTAAATAATCCGCTCGGTTTAAATTTAGATCCATGACGGTGGCACCAACGCGCTGCGCAGCGCCGGGACCGCACAGGAGTGACAGAGGCTGCCACAGCCCAGGCCTCTGAAGGGGTACCGCTCGCGTCCCCTCGAAAGAACAACCCCAGCAGCCTCAGTACGGCATGCAAAGGCAAGGCGTCAGGACAGCGGCGTCCGCGTGACGTCAATACGTTCACGCGAAGAGGACCGCCCTCGCCAAAACGAAGCCCCGCCCCTCTCCCGAAGGACCGCCCACGGACTTAACCTGCCTCCAATCAGAGGCAGAGAGGAAAGGAGGACGAGATCCTGGAGACCCGAGAAAGGTGCTTTCCCCGGAGAGTGGAAACGCAGCATTGGCCCCGCCCCCACCGCCCTCCAGAGCTGCACTTCGAAGTCCTTCTTGGTGTAGACCCGCGATGTGAAACCTGTGTAGATTCTGAACTATTTTACTGACCCTGGAAAGGGTCCTTCAAAGAATTAGGTTCCACAGTTATAGCCGTTAGCTTACCACAATGGTTATCAAGCTTCTGGCCTTACGACCCCTTTACAAAACTCTTACAAACCATTTTGGACGACCCCAAAGACCTTTTGTTTACATGGGTTATCTGTTGATATTTACGTTAGAAATTAGAACTGAAATTTTAAAATGTATTTTCAAACCGTATTAAATATTTTAATGAAAATAACTTATTTTCGAAGGAAAAAAAGAGGTAAAAAGACTGGTGTTATTTGCAAATCTATTTGCTGTCCACCCGAATAGTAGATAGGCAAGTCCCAGATCTACTACTGCATTCAACCTGTTGGTATAGGTTTTTTTTTTTTTTCTTTTAAGTATATGAAGAAAATCTGGTCCAAAATCAACAAGTGGTAGTTTCTGGAAAGCTAATTGCAGTGTGGAATGTGTCTTCATTATACAACATCCAAGAAATCCTATATGTTAATATTACCGTGGATTTCATCAGAAAAGTTTTGAAGTATTAGAAAGCTATCAACCTCGGACATGGATACAAATTTTGCAATATTCTAATGTGTGTTTAGGCCAAATTTTAAGCATTGGCAACAAATGTCAATTGTTTTCCTTGAAATGATAGATTCCAGTCTTGAATTCACCAGAAAGCGTATACCAAATATCCAAGTCTGAATAATCATAGTTTTTGTCAGTTGTGCTTTTAAAAAAGAAATGTTCCAGCTAGCAACTCAAATAATCACACAAATGCTTTTCCTTGAGACAGTACCCTTCTGTATTCAATAGAAATGTTTTATGTACTTTCTATTTCATCACACAGAATATTTTAAAAGAAACGTATTCAAGAGTTGAGACTTAAAATTAACAACTTTTACTCTTCACAAAGAGCATTTTTATACAGAATTGTGTTTCCTGCCAATATGTAGCATGAGGAATGCAGTAACTATTACTACTGCTTGAAGCTACTGCTTTGATTCATGCTTAAGTACCAGCAGTATTAACCACCACTGGTTTTTTTTTTTTTGTAGGTGATTTCTTAGTTGTTTTTTTTATTTTTATTTTATTATGTTCCAGTGCAAATATCAACACAGTGGAAAAGGCAGATAACATCCTAGTGTAATGAAAATAGTTTCAAAATCACAGACCCCCTGAAAAGGCCTGAGGGACCTGCAGACTACCACTGGTCTATAGTGACCCAAGGTCTGACTGAGAGCTCACATTCCCTGATTCTTTCATCAATCCTTCCTTAATGCACACAGTGCTCTGCCTACAGAAATACTCCATGCGTATGAGTAAGATACAGCCCCTTTCCTGATTTCTTTGGTCTACTAGTGGAGAGTTCATAAGTGATTGTGAAACAAGAATTGAAACCCTGAGAAGAGGTGCTTCTTAGGTAGAAAAATTACTTCCTGCAAGGGATCTGAGAAGGTTTTGACTAGGTACCAGAATGTTCCAGACAATTCTTTTTCTGAGGCTAAAATAACTCCATATTAAAGTAGCAACAGTGCCTGAAGATGGGTTAACTGTGTAGAAATTTGGGGGAAAACACACATCAATTTAGATTTCACAAAAATATAGATAAAGTTCAGACATAAACTTGAAAAAGCCACAGAGGAGATATAGGAGAACATAGAGTTGTATAGAATTTAGGGAATTGGAAGGTGTATTAGTCAGCTAGGGCGCCCAAAACAAAGTACCACAAACTGGATGACTTTAAACAACAGAAATTTATTTCCTCACAAGTCTCACAGGTTAAGAGTACAAGATCAAAAAGTGTCAGCAGGAAACCAAACCAATCTTCTGAGGCATCTCACCTTGGCTTGTAGATGGCCGTCTTTTCCTTGAGGTCTTCCCTCTTTTCAAGTCCCTGTTCTAATCTCTTCTGATAAGGAAACCAGTCACATTGGATTAAGGACCACCCTAATGACCTCATTCTAACTTAATTACCTCTTTAGAGGTCCTATCCCCAAATTTAGTTGCATTCTGAGGTACTGGGGATTAGGACTTCAACATATGAATTTAAGTGAGACACAATTCAGCCCATAACAGAAGGGAACTTGTCTGATCTTAAGAGGAATAGAAAAAACCACAAAGAAAAAACATATTAAAAATAAAAAAGAAACATCTCAATATGTAACAAAAAATTTTACATATAAACAAAAATTTGGGGGCTATGTATAAACTTAATATATTTATAAATAGTTCATACAAATTAATAAAAATGGAAATATTATGATTCCAATAAGTAAATAGGTAAAAATATGAACAGATATTTCACAAAGAAAGTGGCTACTGAACACACTTATAGAAATCTATTACCTTCATTTCTAATCAGTAATATTAAAGCAAGGTATCTTTTTTATTTTGCCTTTCAGATTAGAAAAAGATTTAAGTGATAACACTGTATGTTGCAGAGAGAGCATGTTCTCATCAACTGTGATGCTTTAAACTGGTAATAAAACACTTTCAAAAGCAATGTAGCAATATATATCCAATCCTATAAATATGTGATTTTTTAACCCATAACCCCAATTTTGAATATTTAATCTACAAAAGCAAAGCAAAGTAAGAAGTCATAACTGAGGAACCATTTAAAATAAGGACCAACTATCCAATATAAAGGGAGTGGTGCATCCACTTTATGGACCACTACGCAGCCACTGAAAGTGAAAATAATGAAGGCTGTATAGCAATGTGGAAAGTGTTCAGGATAATAATAAAAATGGAATATAAAATAGTGTATTGTACTGACTTGTTATGAAATATATCCAAAAATTTTTAGTTGGTTATAGATTAAAGGATTATAATCTTGTTTTGTGTTTTCCATAAGATTTTTGCATTTTTCTAAGATTTTATTTATTTGAGAGAGACAGAGTGATCATGAGAGAGAGACAAGCAGGGGGAGTAGCAGGCAGAGGGAGAGGGAGAAGCAGTCTCCCCCACTGAGCAAGGAGCCCGATGCAGGAATGGATCCCAGAACCCTGGGATCATGACCTGGGCCAAAGGCAGATGCTTAACCAACTGAGTCACCCAGGTGCCCAGCATTTTTAATAAAATGTTGCAATTTAAAAATAAAATTGTTATAAAATAAAATTAAAAATTAAGAGATTCTAAGACTCCTGTGTTTAATGCTGTGTAGTCCCCAAAATGAGCATTCTTCTGTCCCTATGTTTGCAAGTTTCTGAAAAAGGGTTATCCAAAATGGTAGGTACCAAATCTTTCCACTATCTATTCTCTTGTTTCTCTTCTCAAGTCCTGGCATTGCATGCTAACAACTTAAGGAAAATAATACAGCTATTATTGCTGTTTTTGCATTATAACAAACAAATCAAAATACTGAAAACCTGATGAAGTGGGCAGGAATTATCTTTTTAAAAATTACTCTGGGAAATTCAATAAGTATTCCAGGGCTGGGCAAAATTTTGGAAACTATTAGTCCAGTGTTTTCCCTTTTGGATCCACAAATCATATTCATAGTAGTATATACTCTTTCAAAGCCCTTAGAATTTTAATAATTATTTCATTTTTTTTATTGTGCAATTTTGTAATTAATTTTGTACAGAAGGAAAATGTTTGTGTAAAAATGTAACTTTAAAGATAAGGCATTTTATTTTAGGTTGCTATATTATTTAAGAAAGCATTATAAAATTCATCTTCATGCAATCTTTACAATAACTGTAATAAAAACATATACTGGCAATGCTTATTTTCCATTTAACAAGTGATGCCCACTGTTTATTTTACTTTAAGCTAATTGTATAAAAGAAAAAAAGAGTTTATTTTGAAGATCAAATTTCTTTTAAAACATTGAAATGAGGCTATCATATAGCATCAAAAATAAAAAGAGCTTGCATAATACGATACTTGGAATTCTTTCATTTTGCATGTAGAAAAGGCAAGTGATTTTTTTTTTTTAAGTACTGTGTTTTGTTTCTAAATGGCAAAGGCTTCAAAGGGCTAATTTTAAATACTTCTTATATAATTAGCAGGGTTTTTATTCACAAAAATGAAAAGCCAAGTTAGACAAAATTGCCACTATAATTTCTCTTTTCAAACATATTTTAAGGTACTAGAGACATCTTGGTGGGCTACATTAAAAAAATCCAAAAACAAAAACAAAAAATCAGTATATCTCAGATGTGATAAATGTCACCTTGAGACAAATTTACAGAGGTATCATACACTTCAGTAACTTATAAAGCTTATGTTGTGGTCTTAAAGCAATCATTATGAGTATAAATTAAACAACTATGACTAAGAATAAGAGCAATTTAAACTGCATTAAAGTTAAAACCATCACACAGCTAGAGGTGGTTGACTGAGTGACTGACTCATGAGTATATACATTGGTCTCCACTAACATGTGGTACCAATTTGGAAACCCTCAAACTCTTATTTAAAAAAAAAAATTAATAAATAACCCTTTTAGATTGATTTAAAAAAAGAAACAAGAGGAGAGAGATCATTACTAGCTTGGATGATGATATCAACCCCATGAAACAACTCTGTGACACCCAAAGACTGAGAACCTGCTTGTAGCATAACCCTGTTTGACTGAACAAGGTATGAAACCAGATTTGTCCCAGGGCACGCAATTAACGATCGATATGGCTTCAGTTCTCTTTAGATGTCATTCATAAGACACTTTACCTTCCCATTTACAAAAGTTTCTTTCATTTGGCTTAACACATTTGAAATTGAAATATATTGGACATGATTGGGTAAATGAAACATATTGGACATGATTGGGTAAAAGAGTTATCCTAAGTTGTACTAAATTTGCTTTTAATAATCACAAAATATATGTCATTTTTAGGTTTTTATAGTGCATAGAACTCTGAAGACACTGGATACTATTTTGCTTAGTTCCCTCTTTTATTTCAAGTCTATTACTCTAAGCTTCTCAACATATTATGAAGTCCATTAAGTCAAGGGTCATCAATAAATTCAATACAGAAACATAAAGTGTCAAAATTTTTAAACAGTAAGCCTAAGAAGCAATTTGAGAGTTGCCTCCTTTCCTTTACATATAACCAAAGAAAAACTAAGAACAGCAGAGAAGTTGAAAAAGAGATAGAGGACTTTGATACTTTTCTAATTAATCATAAATACCTAAATGTCCTTTGCTAAACAAATTGTTTTTGGTCCTGTTAAAATGTTCCCTTCCCCGAGTTGCCCCACTGACTTCTTTGAGTGTTGCTTTTAAGCCCAATGCCCCTGTCAAAATGGTGAGTGGGGCAAGGACTTGCTGACCGAGAGCTATATCATTAACCTCAAAGAAGTATTAATTTTGACAGCAATCACCTAGAGTAATCCTTACCTGGCCCCTATATTGCTGCAGTAATACCCAGGTCTTAGAATGAGCTCATTGTGGACAAAGCCTAACAAGATTTGTATGTGGTGATTTATTGAAGGAATGTTCTCAGCAGAAAGGGAGGAATGGAAATGTGGTAAGATGGAGAAAAAAGACAAACACAGATTTGGTCTCAACTGGTGTCTGGCTGAGCCTAATCCCTCCCTGAGCTCTAGAGCATGAACTACACCAAAATGTTGGCCCTACCTCGAAACAAGGGCCCAGCCTTTTTGTTTCCACCCCAGTCAGTTGGTCACTGGCATGGGGAAAAGGGGGCATAACATCCAAGGCAAGGCTGCTTCCTTTCAGTGGAGGGCAATTCCCTGGGGAAGGGGATAGTTGGAAACTGCTAAGGAGCCAACACTCACAGAATCTGGGAGATTCCTGCACTGGCCCATTAAAAAGGATCTAGGCAGGACAACAACAGCATCAATGTATCCACCACACCTTGGCATCACATCTTCCTTCTTGGCTACAACCTAGAAACTATGAAGAAGGAAAAAAAATGAAATAACAGAAACATACCAGTTTTACATAAGTATAGTTAATAAAGAAAAAAAAACTTATGTTGAGAACTCTACAGTTGTGTGAGGCATAGACTAAAAAAAAAAAAAAAAGTATTTTCTCACAGGATATATATGCGTGATCCAAGGATCATAGGCTGGATGTCCTCAGATGAATCTGACACTTTTTCATTCAACATGTTTCCAGTTCCAATTAGGAATATTACTAAATATGCTGTTCCATAGCTATAGACGAAAACTTTTATTCTTGGAATCCGAGACAATACCAGAAGACTGAAAGTACTGTCTATTATGGAAACTCCATGTCTTTACTGTTTTATTATAAACTATAGTCACATATAACATGAAAAAAATCAATATTCTATTCAGTTCTGAGGTATAACATAAAATACATAAAGTTTGAAAAATGTTTCAGACAAAATACCATTAGCACAGCACAAAAGTCAATGAAATATTCTACAGTGGTAGCAAAATTGTATAGTCTTTTCTTACCTTAACTGTTTTAACTCCCCAAAAGTAGAAATTAAGAAATTATCTTTAAAGAGCTTTATGTAGTACCATTTAATGTTCATTTTTGTTTTCATGCCTAGAAAGCCTTTCTGTGTGATATTGATGATTTTCAAAGTATCATGTATTTAATTGGTTTTTAGGACCTATAAAACTATCCTTGAGCTATGATCATAAATCGTATTCCTGTAAGACCTGACAAAAAACAGAGTGAAGAGAATCCAGATGATAAGCACAACTCTTTAAGAGATTAAAACCCAGCTGGTTAAAAAAAATACTTTGAGTGCTTTATTGTCTTGTGAAGAGATGAGGGATATTACTGGTCTGTATCCCCTTTCTTATTAAAGTCATGAGGTAGTGTGGATACTACCAGTATCCAGCTCAGTTATAGAATAAATCAATTACAGGTCATCACCATCCATTTTGTGTAAAAAGTGTAAACTGAGAGGCTTTGATAAGAAAAAGGATGTCAATCACTAAGTAATGATAGCAAGAGATGCCTCGAAGGGAAATGAAACATACCTGGTGATGCTTGAATATGTGTTTCCAGGTAGACAGCCATTGCTCTTTCTTGGTTCTTCCCATACACATACCCTCTAAAACTCAGAATTAAGCTAATGGGCAAGATAGAAGTCAATTGTTGATATTTTCTTTAGCATTAAAGCATCAGAGGCAGAAATTAGAAGGTTATCACAGAATAGCAACCCTGCATAGCCCCAAACTTTAAAAAAACTCATTACCCCACTGAATAAATTCACATTACTGAAAAACAACAAATGAAAATTTAAGACAGAAAGCAAACTGTATATACTTTAGAAAAATCTTTAATGTGTTGTTTTGAACAATTATATGAAACTTAAATATGTAATGTAATTATATTTTCTATTAATCCATTTCATTGTTAAATTCTTCATTCAGGGCTCAAAGGTTCTAGGATCATGAGTGATGCCAAAAATTCTAAGAAAATCTTACCAAGTCATGGCTGGTTATAAAACTTCTTTAGTTTCTATTTAAAAAAAAAAAAATCTCTTCAGCACTTGGACAAGGGAAGGAATGCTACATAGTGATGGCCTTTTTATTTTTATTTGTATTTTGTTGGCAGTTCCATTTAGTTGGTTTCAACATTTATTGAGCACCTACTATGTACCAGGCACTGTACTAGACGCTGGAGACACAAAGATGAATAAGACATGGTCCCTGTCCCCAAGGAGCTTACAGTCTCTTGGAGGCAAATAGGTAGTGCAAAGACACAAGAGTTTATTCTAAAGTGGACAAAAATGTCAGTAATGTAATAATACTGGGCCTTTAAATACAATGGCATGTCATTGTTTATAATGTCAAGGCAGACAATTAAAATGAAGACCATTTTCATGTGATAAAACAGTAAAATCATTAAGACCTATGTTTTAAAGATTCACATGATAAAGGTAGTTAACACTAAAAATTTACACCATAGTTTTTCAAGTATTTCATACTTAGAAATATTATTGCCCACATTTGTGCTATAATCAAAGCCATTATTCCAGGTTACTGAATCATTCACATCTCAGCATGCTAGGATTCAGTTTCTCACTGAGTTTATGAATCAGAACAGCTAATTCCTCAGTTGCTTGGCTCTTGTCCTCCAAAAGTTCATAACGAAGGCTGGAGATATCTTGCTTGATTTCTTTTAATTCACCTATAGTATTTGTATTTTAAAAAAAAGAAACATATCATTGGTAATTTGCTCTTTGGATTTAGAAAAGAACAAAGAGTGAAATTCATACAAATTCATATAATATGAATACATTTGCTTCTAAAGTCCAAGGTAGTTTTATCAAATTTTTTCCTGCAGGATATTTAAGAAGTATTAGTCTTTTTTTTTTTTTTTTTTTTAGATTTTTTAAATTTATTTGTCAGAGAGATCGGGAGAGAACACAAGCAGGGGGAGCGGCAGGCAGAGCGAGAAGCAGACTCCCTGCTGAGCAAGGAGCCTGGATGCAGGACTCCATCCCAGGACTCTGGGATCATGACCTGATAGGAAGGCAGACACTTAACTGAGCCACCCAGGCATCCCAAGAAGTATTAGTCTTTAAAAATATATTGACCTTTGAAAAATCTATAAAAATAGTCCAGCTATGTTTTCAATAGCAAAATTCAGCTAAAGTATTGTTCTGTGGCTTAATCACCTCTTAACACAGGGTGATTTTTCGGCTAACTGATCTACAGCCAGAGTATCCCATTCTGTCTATAGGGAGTCCCTTTGGTTCCCTCAGACATAAGGGTCGAAACCTACATGGATCATCTCCCTTTGCTAGAATGGAAGAGACTCCTAGCAAGATGAAACTTTACTAAAGGTGATTCAATCTGTTTAACAGGCAAATACTGACATGGAACAAGTAAATTTTAAGTCAGGTTTGAAGTAAGGGAAGGGAAGAAAAAAAAGTAGGAGTGATTATTAAGGAAGGCAATGGCAATGAACTTGGGGCCAAGGAACATTTTGTAGGACACAGAAAACCAGTGTATAAGGAAATAACAAGCAATGGTGAAATTAAGTTTAATGTGATACCACTGGCAATGGGTATACACATAAGAGTCTCCACAGGAGACTTGTCACTATTAAAACACAACTATTCCCTAGGGGCACCTGGGTGGCTCAGTCCTTAAGCATCTGCCTTCGGCTCAGGTCATGATCCTAGGGTCCTGGGATCAAGCCCTGCATCAGGCTCCCTCCTCAGCGGGAAGCCTGCTTCTCCCTCTCCCACTCCCCCTGCTTATGTTCCCTCTCTCGCTGTGTCTCTCTCTGTCAAATAAATAAAATCTTAAAAAACAAAACAAAACAAAACAAAAAAAACCCACAACTATTCCCATAATTCAGCTTGGCATATTTTGAGCATATGTAGTTTTCAATTAAGAACTGGATTCTCTTGCAAATGACTGCAATGTAGATAAGCCACTGACATTGAAAGGTGAACTTTAGGGCAGAAATTTATCTTGGGGCGCCTGGGTGACTCAGTTGGTTAAGTGACTGCCTTCAGCTCAGGTCATGATCCTGGAGTCCCTGGATCGAGTCCTGCATTGGGCTCCCTGCTCAGCAGGGAGTCTGCTTCTCCCTCTGACCCTCCCCCCTCTCATGTGCTGTCTCTCTCTCTCTCATTCTGTCTCAAATAAATAAATAAAATCTTAAAAAAAAAAAGAAAGAAATTTATCTCGAATCTAAGAAATGATTCTTCAAATTATTGGTACTTTAACAAGCTTTCTGTAAAAGAATCACATGTAAAACATACCTTCCATGATATTACCTGGTACCTTTATGATGCTTTAAAGTATAATTTCTACAGTTTTTCATATATATATATATCAGAAACTTTTTACGTTAAGGAACTCTATTCCTCAAAAATACACATAAAACATTTGCAGATTCCTTTTTTTAGGCAAAAAAAAAAAGTGCTTCTTCCTTTCCCATCTGGCAATATGATCTAATTTGAAATCCTGAGGCTGGTCTGTGGTGAAATAAATGGATTCTCACACCATTGAATATCACGTTTGGACTACAAACCCACTAGATTCCCTTTCACCTCCCTAGTGCCATATCCTCCTTCCTTGTTTTTGAGTTATGGGGAGACTAGTCATTAAGTGTTATATGTCGTCTGCCAATATGGGAAACACAAACTACTCAACCTCTTGGACCTCAGTTTCTTCATTTATTAAATGAGGATATTAAACTGTATGATAGTTTAGCTAGAACTTTGTTCAGAACTCCAAATTCTCATTAACTTATTTTCCTCTTTGGTGCAGGGACATGGAAGATGCTCCTTTGTTTTTTTTTTTGTTTTTTGTTTTTTTAATATTTTTTTCCTTTTTTTTAAATTCTTATGTTAATCCCCATACATTGCATCATTAGTTTTAGATGAAGTGTTCCATGATTCATTGTTTGTGCATAACACCCAGTGCTCCATGCAGAACGTGCCCTCCTCAATACCCATCACCAGGCTAACCCATCCTCCCACCCCCCTCCCCTCTAGAACCCTCAGTTTGTTTTTCAGAGTCCATCGTCTCTCATGGTTCATCTACCCCTCCGATTTCCCCCGCTTCATTCTTCCCCTCCCGCTCCTTTGTTTTTGAGGCCATCAGCAATCCAATTCCCCCAGATCACTTTGTTTTTCTTCTCCCAACTGCCATCCACCAGGGAGGTTACTGATCAGATTTCCGCTTTCTAAACGACAACCCTTTTCCATCCTGTCTCCCTGAGACAGTTTCTAGGGCATCATGATTGGATTTTTGCTGGTCCTCAATCACATATTCACAGACTTCTTTTCTACATACACGTACCAGTGGATTGATCCAGATTTTCAAGGGATTCTTTGCATAAATCAAGTAATGGCTTTGAAGCCCATCACCAGTTTTATTTAGTTTAGCCCTTTCTTATCAGCATAGATAGATCTAGTAGAATCTCATTGCTATTGGAAGCTAAGTTTCCATTTTAAGGCAACTTACTTTTCCCAGGTTGATTTCTTTCCAACTCTGGGCCTGTTCTTTGGCCTAGCCTTTGGTGAAACATTTTTATAGTACAGACAGCTGCCCTGCCTAGGATATGCCTGGAAAAATAGGCACCTTTAAATAAGGAGCAAAGGAGAAAAGTGAAAGGGAAAAGAGAAACAGCAGATGAGAAAAATGGGTTACAGATTTCTTTCTGTACAACAAAGGAAACATTTTTCTGAAGAAATGCAGGTTTTATTTGAGCCAACCAGCCAACTATTTTATTGGAAAATGTTAACATTGGAAAAATGTTAACACTCATGTGAACTCACTGCAACAGAATTGAAACTACTGACTACTTTATGTAATAGGAATTTAAAGGCTCCCAGAATGATGGCAGGTTTTACATTCTAAGAATCAGTTAGGGCATTCAAATAGAGATCAACTGTCTCTGACTGACATTTTTAATAACCCTTTCTTTTAAAAGATAGAGTTTTAGAAATGTAACCTAAGATTCTCCTATCAATCTTGGAACTGTTACTTGAGATTGGATTTTTAAAATATCTTTCAATATCAAGTTTTCCAAGGTCATTAAGTTAGTTGCAAAAGGATGCTTCTCAAGGTGGAGATGCTTACCTTCATTAACTTCATCATTTTCTTTGTCCACTTGTGCTTTCAGAACATATCGCTTTATAAGTCTTTTCATTATCTGCTGTTGATCAAAAAGAAATAATTATATCATCAATGATACACATAAGTAACATGGATCCTATTCTCCAAAGAGTCTTACATACCTGTAAAGCAAACGCAGCTCAGGAGAGAGAAATTTTATCTAACTAATTATAGAAGATTCACCCAGATTTCAGAATTCAACCATTTTTCACCTTCTATTGAGACTTACTGCATAATCTACAAACATTCTCCCCCACCCCTAGGAATGGAAGAAGCTATATAAAAAAAAGTTAAGTTGGAGAATTTAAATTCATGGTTTCTCTTTAAGATGTGCTGACATCGCACTATCATCTATAAACACTACCTTATCTTTCACTGTTAAAAAAATATGAATATATGCTCAACAGAGAAAAGTTGGAAAACATAGAAAAGAAGAAATAAACAAAGATCATCAATTGTCCCACTATCCAAAGATAATCATAATTGTTATTTTGGTGTATGTCTCTTTAAATTTTGTATATGCACTAAATACTATATGTATATTTTATGTTTTCAAAATACCATATATTCCGTTATATTGTATGCTTTCTTCTCATAGCAATATATATTGTAAATATATTTCAATCTAAATAAATGCTCTTACAGGATAACTGTTTATCCATAAGGAAAAAATAAAATAAAATTGGAGCCCTACTTCATACCATACACACAAAAATTAATTCCACATGCATCTAAAATGTGGAAGACAAAGCTTTTAAATCCTTTAAAAGAAACCATAGGAGAATGTATTTATAAATTCAGTGTAGAGCTGGATGTTTTATAAACAAGATAAAAAAATTCCAATTATAAAAGAAAAGATTGATAAATTCAACATTATTACTCTTAAAACTTCATTAAAACTTCTGGTTATAGAGATACTATAAAGAAAATTAAAAAAGCAAGCCACAAACTGGAAGAAAATACTGGCAATACTTACAACTGATAAAGAATTTAATTTGTATCTAAAATATATGAAGAACTTTATTCAAAAAAAAACCTCAAATAACCCAATAGAAAAACAGGGCAAAGACAAACAGGCATTACGCAAGAATGGAATCATGAATAGTCAGTAGGCATATAAAACAATCTCAAATTCGTTTCTCGGGGAAATATAAATTACAATTAAAAGGAGACACAATTTCCCATCTAAAAAGGGAAAAAATTAATAAATCTTATAATGCCAAATGTTGGAAAGAATATAAGTCAATGGGGACTTTTATGCTTTACTGGCATGAGTATAAACAGACCACTTTGAAAAGCAATTTGGCATTATCTTTTAAAGTCGAACACTGGCATATCCTTTCACCCAGAAAGTCCACTTCTTGATACAGAGCCTGGAAAAACTTTATACATGTGGACCAAGAGACATAAACAACAATGTTTATAGCAATCTTGTCCAAGGTAGCAAACACAAATCTGGAAACAGTCTAAACAAATACCAACAGGAGGATAGAGAAACCATGGTATGTTACACAATGTAATCTCACTGTGCTCATTAATGAAATTAAATAATGAAATTAGTGAGCCATAGCCACACACAACAGGATGGATGAATCTTAGAAGCATAAATGTTGAATGAAAAATTCAGTTTGCAGACTTCACAAAGTATGAAACTATTCTTATAAAGTTCAATAAGTAAATCTACATAATGCATTGTTAGGAATACTTTTATATGTAATAAGTCTATATTTGAAAAGGAAACCAAAACAAGAGGATGAGAAACTGAAACTTCAGCTTAGCCATTACCTCTTAGGTGGAGGCAAGGGGTGGGCCAGGGAGGAGCACCTAAGTAGAGGCAATGGACAGATAATGTTACCATTCTTAGGCAAGTGGTGGTTCCCACAGGCGTACATGTAATTATAATTTATTATGTGTTACTCACATTCTTGTGCATATATCAAATATCACACTAAAAAAAAAAAGGAAAGGGGGAAAAAAAGGCCTGAGGTAAAATGAAGATATAGTAGGAATAGAAAATATATCTTAATTTTAAGAAAGTAGAAATCATGAAGCTAAGTGACCTATTAGATGCCAAGCTCAAGAAAAGGGAGAAATCTAGGAATATTCAAAATGTCTGTCTCAAAGAATAACAGATCAAGAGAGAAACTATGCAACTGGAAAGGAAAAACCCATTTTACCAGTCGCAGTAAAATAGAAAACCTATTGAATTCTGTGGAATCTAGACTTCAGGGCAGACTCACAGCTGGGTGGATCTTGGCCTGGACTTGCTCATTTATTCACCAAATATTTATTGAGAGCCAACTCTGTGCCAGGTACTGTACTAAATGCTAGGGAATCCAAAATAGGACAGTCAGCTCCTACTCTAATAAAATGTCATTGGAACAATTCACTATGATGGGTGGACATGTCAGGGATCTAATTAACTTTAGGGGATAGCAAAGGTGATTCCTATAGAAAGAAAATACAAAGAAATAGATATCAGTTAAAAGCAACTTGAGGGGCACCTGGGTGGCTCAGTCGTTAAGCGTCTACCTTCGGCTCAGGTCATGATCCCAGGGTCCTGGGATCAAGCCCTGCCTAGGGCTCCCCCCTGCTTGTGTTCCCTCCTTCGCTGTCTCTTTCTCTCAAATAAATAAATAAAATCTTAAAAAAAAACAACAAAAAAGCAACTTGAAAGGCCATAATACAAATCAGTGGGAAAGAAAAGACTATTCAACAAATAGTACTAAGACAAGAACTATCCTTTTGGGAAAATTAAAATTAGATCTCTACCTCATATCACATATAAAACAAATTTTTCAAGAGTCATATAGACAAAAGATCTAAATGTGAAAAGCAAAATTTTGAAAGGAATAGGGAAATACTTCTTGAAAAAGCTAAAGGAAAGGATAAGCTATAAGGAAAAGATTAGTAAATCTGACTGTATTAAGACATTTTAAAACTTTTATACAAGAAAGAATACCAATGAAATGTAACCTTATGTCAAATGGGATTTTTTCTGGTTGTCCTGACATTGTTGATAAATCCAAAACTGATGAGAAAGGATGCTAAGTTCTCCATGGTCCAAGACCAAGTTTCACTAGCAGTTGGGGCCAGCCACCCTCCCTCAAGGCTTACTGAGAATCACCAGACCAGTACTTACCACCAACTTCCTCCTCACTCCACATAAGGAAAAGGACTGAGAGATGGGAGGGATCACGGGCCTTTGGGGTGGAGATGTTCTCTCTCTGGGTGGAAGGGAGGTGGTGTACCTCCATTCCCCAGAAGCCAAGGGAGGGGAAAAAGCCAAGGCAATCACTCATAAAGATTAGAGTTGCCTTGGGACACCTGGGTGGCTCAGTTGGTTAAGCGTCTGCCTTCGGCTCAGGTCATGATCCCAGGGTCCTGGGATCGAGCCCCATGTCGGGCTCCCTGCTCATCCAGAAGCCTGCTTCTCCCTCTCCCACTCCCCCTGCTTATGTTCCTGCTCTTGCTATCTCTCTCTGTTGAATAAATAAATAAAATCTTTAAAAAAAAAAAAAGATTAGAGTTGCCTAAACCAAAGTCTTGGCATCCTGCTCCCAATTAAATATCAATTACAGCAAACTTACCAACCTGCTCCTGGCAATTAAGTCAGGGAGAAAAAAGAACTCAGTTAAGAGTGGAACAGCCATTGGGCCAACCTGTACTCCCATTATTTGGCAAACAGATAAAATTTCCACTACATTGGGTGGAAGGCAGTAGTATACATCAGTGGGAAAGGGGGGTCTTCAATGAATGGGGCTGGGATGATGAGCTGTCCCTATGGAAAAGGTGAAAATTAGATGTGAACCTTAAATCAGAGCTAGGTCTCTGCTTCAGGAGCTGTGCAAAAGGGAAGGTAGCCCACATGGCCTTTCCAAACCCTCTCAACATGTCCTCCAACCCAGTTACAGAGGCAGCACATGGGTGCCTGCCACAGTGAGGACATTAGAACTTGGTCAATTTTAGAGCAGTAGTGACAAACAAGGAGGAAGCTGCACCTACAGTTCACTCAAGTGAAAAGATGCTTGCTCCTTGGCTTCTTCTTCCCATTCCACATAGCAGAGGATTAGCACCTCGATGGAGTTAGCAGGGGGATGTATGTACAAAGCAGACCACTGCCTTTCTCCACTAGAGACATGGAAAGGTTTAGCTTGTGCTAGGAGTAAGGAGAAGAGCTTTAGATTTGGAGATTCATGGTTCAAGATAAACTTAACTGTCTCTTTAATTACAAAAATGAGACTTTTTAATAACCAAGTCACTGGAAAGTTATGGAGTCTTGACAAGATGTGTAAAGGGATCCTCCATCCAGTGGAAAAGAAGAATCCAAAATAGGACAGTCAGTGGAAAAATACTGACAACAAAGTCATTTTATACACTCATAAGCTGAGATTCCTTAATGAACCCATTACCCAAAGTTAAAAGACAAACCAAAACTTAGGAGAAGTGGTTTGCAAAATACATCAACAAAGAATTGGGATGAAGACTATTACAGAATCTTGAGAAGTCAAGAGGGGAAAGACAAATAGCCAATTAGACTTAGGAAAAGGAATTTAAATTCACAAAAAAGGAAATCTGAATGATCAACATATAAAAAGATGTTCAATCCCACTAGTAATCAGAGAAGAGTAAATTAAAATAATGAATACATTTACACCTATGAGTTTAGCAAACATTTTTCCTTCTGAAAAAATTCAAATCTACAGAAGAGTTGAAAGTAAAATGAATTTACATATACCCTTCACCTAGATTCACCAATGTGAGAAAGTTGCTACACTGCTTTATCTCACCCTGTGTCTGTATTATTATTATATTGCTAAGGCATTTGAAAATAAATTTCAAACATCATGTCCCTTTATCCGTAATAACTTCTATATTTCCAAAGAACAAGAATATTCTCTTATATAACCAAGCCACGATGATCAAACCTTAGAAAAAGTAACATGAGTCAAGAACTGTGTAATACATAGTCCATATTCAGTCTCTTTTTTCTAACTGAGGAACAATATTGCTTTCAGATGTTATTTATCTTTACTCTTCCTTAATCTGGAATGGTTCTCTGGCCTTTGTCTTTCATGATACCAACATTTTTGAAGATATACAGGGCAGGGCAGATTTTTTAGTAGGCAAAATTTTTAAAATATGTTAATACCAAGTGCTTCTGAGAACAGTGAGAAACTCTTGTACCACGTTGCTAGAAATATAAACTGATATAACTTCTCCCAGGTATGTCATCCAGAAAAACACAAATGTGCAAGAGGAGACATTTACTAAGATGCTCATTACAGCATTATTTATAATAGTCAAAGAAAGAAAATAAACTAAATATTCATCAATAGAGGAATGAATAAACAAAAATGGTTTATTCATACAATGGAACATTATACTATAGCAGTGAGAATGAAAAACAAGATATACATGTACCAATATAGGTAATTCTCAAAAGCATAAAGATAAGTGGAAAAAGAGCAGAATATGTAGTATATTACTCACTTATGTATATTTTAAAAACACATAAAACTAGTACATAAAGATATGAATGTACTTATATATGTAATAAATATATAAAAGCATGCATGGGAAGAACACACTTGAACTTCAAGATCGTGAAGATCACTGGGGAAGGATGAAGGCTAATGTGATAGGGTAGGGGCATTTAGTTGTATCAGAAAATCCTTACAAAAAAGGTCCAAAAAGAATATGGGAAAATGTTGACATTTATTCAATCAAGATGGTAGTGGTACAGATGTCTAACAGGATATTTGTGGTACCCTTCTGGTTTGAAATAGTTTATAATTAAAACTTAAAATAAAAACTATTAAAATGTTCTTCTGAGTAGGTTTTTAATGCTGCCTAACAAATTGATGTGCCTCCCCAGCCTGTGCATTCCTTCCATTTCCAGCAGCAACAGCCCTTCAATTATAATAAATAGAAAAACATTTTTCACTTTTACAAAGCTGTAAAAACTTTAGCTAATACATAAACTGAGAGCAAGTCAGAGCTTATAAAAGGGTCTTGTTTAGAACCATTCAGAAATGTGTTATTTAGAAATCCTATCTACAAAAAATAAAACTGCTTAAAAATGAAAAGGAGGCAGAAGGAGTTTGGAGTAAGAAAAAAATCTCTGAATTTGAACAGGTCTTTATTTATTAGCTGAGTGAACCTAAGGTGCTTTAACTCTCTAAGCTTCCATTTCCCCATAGAAAAAAATGGGGCAATAAAAACTCAGAGGTTGTACAGATTAAATCATCAAATGCACGTAAAAGCAGAATTTCTGCTTAGAAGAGGTTCATTCTTGCTAGTATTATTTATAAAGATAAAATTTGAAGGCTAAGATATTGCTACCCACATGCTCTAGTATGATACTCTCTAAAATATTTAACATTATCCAAAACTATGCTTAGAAGAAGCCTATGAAAAGTTATATTTACTGCCAGAAAGGAAGATGATTGGAAAATAAAATATTTTAAAAATTCAAATAGAGTACAGGTTCCCCAGAAATACCTGTGCAGAGTCACTCAGATTAAATTCCCTCACTGAAGGGAAAATAGATACATTCATCTTTAACCTATAGGGAAAATTATGGTTACAGGCTTAAATTTTTTCCCTTCAAAATTGGGTGTTTTAGGTTTTCCATGTATCCCACAAAAATTCTCATTTTTTAAAAAAATTTCATCTTAATATTTACAGCTTAAATATTTTTGATATCTGCCACTGTACTAAATTTGAGCTTCTCTACAAGGCAAGAAGACACCTGATGTTGGATTGAAATCAGTTGCCCCACACATGAAACTACCTGGCCATAGTCCACTCCTCAGTTCATGTTGGAAAGATAATTCATGTGAATTCCAAAATTATGTGCAACTCAGAGAAGGGGCAAAGGTTAGCCATTTCCATTCTGTTAGGTAGCTTGCATGGTGAACCTGAGGCAGTATTGTGTAAGCAGTTAAAAAAGTGGGCTGCAAGGGCAAATTGCCTGTATTTGAGTTGTGACTTCATTATATACAAACTGTGGAACCTTGGCAACTTAATCTGTATAATGGAAATGTTATAATCTACATTGTAAAAGAGATAGTATAGGTAAATCACACAGTAGGTGCTCAATTAACATAACTATTATGCTCTCATTATCAAGTATGCTTCTGTAAAGCAAATCTTCATTAACCAATCTTAATAGTGATGGTTATATGGGCAAGGATCATAAAACATATGTGACACACAAAATTACCGTTATAAATATTATCTTTAAATTTTCAACAGATTCCTTAATCAAAGCCAGTACCAAAAACTAAATTGGCCAATAACAGATTCATCATTTTCCCTTCTTGGTCAAGTTACTAACTAATGGAATAGAAAACTAATGGAATAGAAGTCTATAGACATTGGGGAGGGTATGTGCTATGGTGAGTGCTGTGAACTGTGTAAGACTGTTGAATCACAGACCTGTACCTCTGAGACAAATAATACATTATATGTTAAAAAGAAGAAGAAGAAGAAGAAGAAGAAGAAGAAGAAGAAGAAGAAGAA
>NW_023270454.1:59848305-60032855 GCF_011800145.1 Mirounga leonina | reverse complement strand
AAGAAGAAGAAGAAGAAGAAGAAGAAGAAGAAGAAGAAGAAGAAGAAGAAGAAGAATATAGCAGGAAGGGGAAAATGAAGGGGGGGAAATCAGAGGGGGAGACGAACCATGAGAGACGATGGACTCTGAGAAACAAACTGAGGGTTCTAGAGGGGAGGGGGTGGGGGGATGGGTTAGCCTGGTGATGGGTATTAAAGAGGGCACGTTCTGCATGGAGCACTGGGTGTTATATGCAAACAATGAATCATGGAACGCTACATCAAAAACTAATGATGTAATGTATGGTGATTAACATAACATAATAAAAAAAAAGAAGTCTATAGATTAATTTCCACAGTCCACACACCTCCAGGAACTATCCAAATTTCTTGGTATGATCCTGTGAATCACTCTTTAGGTAGACATTGTGACTTTTGTAGAGTAGACTATGGATCTTCTCTATCCAGGGTATGGAAAGCCTAGATAGTAGTTACCTTAAACATTATCTCTTGCAAACAAATCTGAGTTCCTTTCTCAACCCTCCATTAAGACTGGGAAAAGGAATGAAATGTGGGTGGTTGGATATATGGATATGCTCTTCATTCCCAAAAGGCATCAAAGCCTCTCTTCTTGCTTATTTTTCACTGATTCAAATTCAACTAACAATTGTGAAGCACTCTATCTGGTACTTTTACATTCACTTTTTTCATTTAATCCTACAGAGAAGCCAAATTTGACTGTTATCAGTACTTCCATGATATGGATATTAGCAACCTTTAAAGTCTGACTATAAGGTAAGACTGATGTAAACAAACATAAAGAACCCAGAAGTAAAGAGTAGAATTTTAGAGAGGGAAGGGACCTTGGAAGTCATGTGTTTTTCGTATTTTCATACCACTCACTTTGACCCATCACCATTGCCCAGCCTCTGAATAAACATCTGTGATTCAGAGCCTATTACTCTTTCCAGACAGCTGATTTAATCTATTTTTAGACAACTGAAGCAGTTTAAAAACAATTCTTTTGTATTGCACCAAATCTGCTTCATTGTACCTTCTAACCACTGGTCCAAGCTCTGTTCTTTAGAGAAACAGAGAAGAAAATCACTTCTTCTACTTGATCGGTTTTCATGTATTCCCCTCCTCTGGGTTTCCCTAGGTCCCCTTACTATAACATTTTATTTATGTTTCATCTATACCACATAGCCACACCACAGGGTTGTCTGAATGCTCATCCACCTTTTTCTTCCCTTCCTTTCCTTCCCACCTCAACCCCACACTTCCACTCCAGGGAGAGATCATTGCAGGCATGGACTGTATCTTTATATCCTTATAACGAAGGATCATTCTTCGTAGTGGGAGTCTTGAATGTGCCCTCAAGCTCACTGTAAATGAAGCTTAATGTGAATGTCTCATATTGCCTCCTTTAGAGAAAAACTGCCATGTGCTTTCCAGTAAAACTAAGCCACCTATGGTAGCCTTCATGGACTGGACCAGGGACCACCATGTGGGTCAAAGACAGCCTGACACTATCTGGGCCAAAGGTGTCCCCAAGCCAAAGAAGTTAGTTAAAGCAGTGCTGCTACAAGAGACACCAGAGAGAATAGGACCCAAGAACCTAGAGCCTTGCCTCTGTGGAGTCTTAGAGAAACTTCCCATTTCTTAAGGTCACCTTAGCATATCTATGTACCTTTAACTTGAACTAACACAGGTGTTCATGAGCAGAATTCAATCAAGGCTATCCCTTCAAGTCCTTATATTTTTCAGAAAAATTATCCCTAGTTCTGTAAAAAAAAAAAAAATCTTTACACACATAATAAAAATGATCTCAGGGGCGCCTGGGTGGCTCAGTTGGTTAAGCGACTGCCTTCGGCTCAGGTCATGATCCTGGAGTCCCTGGATCGAGTCCTGCATTGGGCTCCCTGCTCAGCGAGGAGCCTGCTTCTCCCTCTAACCCTCCCCCCTCTCGTGTGCTCTCTCTCTCTCTCTCTCTCATTCTCGCTCTCTCAAATAAATAAATCTTTAAAAAAAATGATCTCAGCATATTATTAATAATGTTAATAAAAATAATACTGCCATTGAGCAAAGTATTTTTGAAACTCTTCCTCTGTTGTACTTTGAGGCGCATTTGAATCTCTCTGCTTTTGAAGTAACTGGCGAAGAAATACTCATTTAGATCTAAAACACATAGGGTGGTAAAACCAACTGGTGACAGCCATGTGTTTTTTTGAAGATGGATGTGACTATTTTTGAAAAAAAAAAGTGTAAAATCCTATGGCATTGAGTCTGGTTGAAAAGTGAATAATTATCTGAGTTTAGTAATGAGACTAAAGCATTTTTTGTGTCTCATAAGCTAATTATAAAAGTAATTCTTGGGCGCCTGGGTGGCTCAGTTGGTTGGGCAACTGCCTTCAGCTCAGGTCATGATCCTGGAGTCCCTGGATCGAGTCCTTTATCGGGCTCCCTGCTCGGCAGGGAGTCTGCTTCTCCCTCTGACCCTTCCCCCTCTCATGTGCTCTCTCTCTCAAATAAATAAATAAAACTTTAAAAAAAAAAGTAATTCTTTAGAGATATTCAAAAAATGTTCTGAGCTGTGGTAGCACCATTAGAATTAGGGTATCCCAAAAGGTTACCACTTTGAAGAAAGTAATCCCCATTTAGCAGATTAGGATCTAGGATTTCTTTAAGGTAAGTCATATATTTTAATCACACTACGTGAAACAAAAGTCCATAACAACTAAACCAATTGTTACCACTTGCGGAGTTCATAATAAAAAGACTTTATCTAAATATAATCAAGCCATTTATATGAAGTTTGATTGACATGTGAAGTTTGATAGCTGATCAAACTTTTTTTCTCAGAGTTTATAGAAGCATAACAATTCTCAGACCACAAGAAGTTTGAATTTGACAATAAACTTGGGAATTTCTCCCACTTCTAAATCATTCAAAAGCAACAAGGAGAATAAGAAACAGAAACACAAACTCCTTTGATGAAACTTAGAGGCATCCATACCCTTTTTTAGAAAGGTTATATGAAAAGATCAAGCGGGGGGGGTGAGGAAATGCCAAGGGCAGACATTCATGGCTGAGAACTTCCCTTGACTTTTTGATACAAAATCTTGAGAAGCTTAGAATAGAAGAGTAAAGGAGAAATTATCAAGGAAAGCCCTATTTGCTAAAAGTAGTTAGTGAGGTTGAGAGGGAGTGTCTGACTAGTCCTGTAGTGCTATTTTCTGATAGGGAAACATGAAGAAAAAGTGAACATATACAATTCTGTGCATAAAGGAAAATTCTATTAGCTGAGAATGAGGATCTGGAATTCTCCAACACTCCAACCTCCTGAAAGCAGCTGGTTCAAGAACTCACTTCATTCAAAACTGAGTAATAATCAGTAAGGAATCTACACAAAGTCTATATTAAGATAGTCTAAGAAAAAAAGGATAAAACAAATAGCAAATACAGAAAAATCACCAGAAAAATGTTAAAGAAAGGATGAAAATACATGATGCCATCATTTAGATACATTTAAAAATAAATGAGCCAATCCTGTCTTTAAATTAAGAGCACAAAGAGGGCAAGGAAAATAAGGTGAGCCAAAGAAGGAAAGGATATATAAACTTGAAGATCTCAAGAAGAGGAGGAAGAAAAAAATAAAATCATCACAGAAATGAAAGGTAAACTTGAAGTAGCACATATGAAGACAGACCAAAAAAAAAAAAAAAAAAGATACAGTATGAGAAAAAAGGAGCCAAAAAGGAGAAATGGATGAAAAATTCAAATGGATTAGAGTAAAAATGGTAGCTATAGAGACAGGCAAAGAAGATTCAGCAGGCATCTAACTGGTATCTTTAAAGAAGATAGCCCAAATAAAGGAACAGAAAAAATATTCCAAGATATAATTTAAGGAAATTATTCAGAAATAAATGAAGACTTGAATGTATGGATTTAAGAGTCATACTTTGTCCAGAAAAAATTCACGCAGATTCACCTACAGAATAAACAACAGCTACTGGATTTAAAAAATAAACAAAGAAAATTCGGGCATTCATTCAAAATCTCAGGTCAACAGTATAAGAAAAACAATCCAGCCTCAAACCTTTTCACATCAGCATTTCATTCTAGAAGCAGTGGAGTGATACTTACAAATACATTAAGAAAGTAAAGTCATATCTAAGAATTGTATAGCAAGTCAATATAAATATACAAAAAATAGTTTAGAATGTGAAATAACTGAGAGAACATAGTTCCCATGAGCTCTTTTTGAAGAAACTAAAGGAAGACAAACTTTAGCCTACAAAGAAAAATTATGGCCAAATATCAGTGGTGAGTTTTGACTCTGTGGAACTAAAATGAAAACAAATGTGGTTTATAATCCTGACCAGGTAGTGAAAGGGATCAGAACATGCCACCCCAATATTTACAGCACTTTGGCATGAGGATTACTTTGAGCTGAAGTCAATTAAGAAGCAGAAAACACAGAAAGAGCTCACTACCCTTCTCCTACCTGCCTAAAAGCGAGACATAAATTTCCCTTTATGAAGGTCTTCCCTCTCTCCTGTCCCATATCAGGAGGAATTAAAATAACCATCATCACTGGAGACAGAGAATTGGCACTGAGATGCATCTGCACAATTAAACCTTAATAAACTAACCCTCATCTTCCATTGGTTTTCTCATATATTACCCTCCCGCAATTTACTACTCCTGGGAACCCAAATCTCTTTTCCTTTGTCAATTGTCACTTCTCCCCAAATTTACTACTCTTTGATAAGATGGTATATAAGCTCCAAATTCTAACTAACCCCTTGAGTTACTCATCACTGAGTTCTCCTGTGTGTATGCACTTTGCGTGTGTAAATAAACTGTGTTTTTTTTCTCCCATTAATCTGTCTTTTGTCAGTTTAATTCACAGGCCCTAGCTACAGAACCTAAT
Organism: Mirounga leonina; assembly: GCF_011800145.1. Classification (NCBI taxonomy): domain Eukaryota; kingdom Metazoa; phylum Chordata; class Mammalia; order Carnivora; family Phocidae; genus Mirounga; species Mirounga leonina. Next base: position 60,027,941 of record NW_023270454.1, on the reverse strand, counting down.
GGATAGAGAAAAGGTTTTTTTTTTTTCTCCTCCTCCCCCACAAGTTCTAATGATTTAACCAACAAAAGCTGAGAGAAGGGAGGAAATGATGGAAGATAAACACATTGATTTTCTCATATTTTAGAGCTGGAGGATCAAAAGATAAAGTCGCAACTTATAAATCAAGTAACAGAGATAGAAGTGTGTGTAAAGACATAAAGGTAAGCACCAAGACAAGTAATATAATCCATTTCAGGAGTGACTGCCAATTCTCTTCACGGGTTTTTTAGCTTGGCAAATAGCCACTAGGAATTACGACTTTATTTCCCAGCCTCCATTGCAGGTAAGTTGTGAAACTTTACAGAAGTTCCTTACAAGAAGGAGGCTTATCTTTCTTACCTATCACCTTCTAAATGTCTTTTGGAATGCATACATAAGAGCCAGAGCTCCAATAGCTTTCTTGGACCAGAGAGCACATTAGACTGAAAGCCAGTCATGACAGAATTATATGATAGAAGGGCCTTGGTCCCTGACATTGGTAGGTACCATACCAGCCCTGGAATGACCACTTCTTGACTTCTTGAATAGGTGAGAGAAATAAATTTTTGTGTTTTTTTTAAACATAAATTTTATGCTTTTTTTAACTACTTAGTGGGTGGTATTTGGTGGTTTTGTGTGGTTTGCACCAAACTTAATCCTAATTAATATGAACAATAGGAGGACTACTTTATAATGATACTGAGTACACAAATGAAGATCTGAATAAATGGAAAGGTATATTATGTTCTTGAAAAGGAAGACAGAACATTATAAAGAAGTCAATTTTACTTACGTTAATACGACCACAATAAAAATATCAACAAAATATTTTGCAAACTACACAAGCTGACTCTAAAGCTCAAATAGAAATATAAACAAGAAAGAATAACCAGAATATTATGTAAAATAAGTCTTAAAGTAAGGACATGTGTATATGTGGGTCTGTGTCCATATATTTTGTTTGACTTTTGTTCTAAACTCTTAATAATTAATGCGGTTCTATTACATATGAAAAGCCTAAAAATAAATCTAAGGAGATAAAGAAATTTAGTAAGTGATAAAGGTGATATTACAAATCAATTAAAAGATAATTATTCAACATATCCAGCTATATAATCATCTGGAAAAAAATAAATTTGGATCCCCACCCTACACTTAGCATCAAAATATATTCTACATGGGTCAAAGATTTTCATATAAAATGTGAAACCAAGAAAATGTGTGTAAAAAATTTCTTAAGTATTCTTATGTGGGGGAAGACCTTTCTAAACAGGATACAAAATCTAAAACCATAAAAATTTTGTGGAGTTTATACAAAAATCAGAAAGTTGGGGGAAAATTATTAAAAAGACACACAGGAAACAGAAAAAAAATTTTCAACTCATATCACAAAGGGCTGTGTTCTTAAAATAGTTCTTAAAAGAAGTCTTAAAAGAATTCTTAATTTATAACAAAAAGCCCATCAAGAAAAGTAAATACATAGGATCTCAAACATATGGAACACTAAATAAAAGATGGTCAAGTTCATTTATTACAAATAATGTAAAATAAAACTACCCTGTGATACCATATTCACCCATCTATTTGGCAAAGATAAGCTTTTGGTAACACACTGTTGGTACATTAAGGAGGAAAAGGGCTCTCTCATACTTTTACTGTAAGAATATAAACTGGCACAAGCTCAATCAAAATCAGGTTGGTAATAACTAAAACATTAAAATGCCTAGATACCAGACAGTTTCATAGATTTGCACATTTCAAATGCCATATATACAAGGTTACTTACTGCTGTGTTGCTTGTAATAGCTAAATATTGGCCATATCCTCTATTTCCACTGATAGAACACTGACATATTAAATATAACCATATAATGGGATATAATGTAACCATTAAAAAGGCTTTGACAATCAAGTGTGCCAAGCAGTTTTGCAGAATTTGCTGCTTCCAAGAAAACTATACAAAACTGTACCCATTATTTGACATCACCATCCATTATAAATTCCTGGATCCTCATTCTTGTGGTCTTGGACTCATCAGAAGTCTACAGTCAAAATGATCAACCAGATGGAAAGTAAAAAGCTACAACTTCTTCTGAGTTGGAATTTAGCATTCAAACGTCACATCTAATATCAAAATGGAAAAGATACTCTAAAGTAGTACTGATGAAACAATATAGCCTAAGAATCCATTGGAAAAATGGATTACCTAGAGAAATGTATCAGATTTCCATACTATGAGAGCATTATTTTCCTAATATTTCATATCTTTCACTGCTTTTCCAGCTCAAGGTATTTGAAGGTGTTCTTTGGAAACTCTGGCAACACTTGGCTTTTAATATCACAAAGAACTCTTTTTCCTCAACCAAAAAAAGGAGGACTTGGACTCTGATTTCTAAAGTCCTGTCCAACTACCATACTATTTTTCTCTCTCTACTGTTTTATCCTTGTAATATATCAGAACATAATTCTACTCACTACACACACACACACACACACACACACACACACGGGTAATTACATACAGATAAAGAGATACATCTACTGAATGCTTACCTGATAACGTGTTGGCTGGTTGAGAATGCTGTTAAAACTGTGTGATTCAAAAACTCTTGAGTTAGACTGAGTGAAGAGGTTTAACTAGGAAAAAATACAATTAACCTAGTAAATTAGAATACATTCATTGGAAAACCAAAAATATAATCTACTATATATTCTCCTTGATAACATTTCCAAGGAACATTTTGTGGAAGTTGAATTTCATAAGTGATTTAATATATTTCCAACAGTAAAAATTAACGTGAGCAACATGCTCACACTTGTCAAGATGTTCACAAGGTGAATTGCAATAGAACGGAAAACCTATTTTAAAATCTGGCTCATACTAAACATAATTGTCCCTGGGGACTTGGATGTTTTATCAAAATGTATTCATGCCATCTAGAAAGCAAAGATGCCTAGAAGCAACTCTCTGCTCCTGAGCCTATATTCGTCTCCGACACTTGAACAAAAACACACTACAAGTTTGAATGGGTCATTCGATAATTTATAACCCTAAAATATGAGCCAGAATGATGTGTCTTCCCAGGTATCATGGCCTTATACTGATTCAGATTCACAACTTTGAATAGAATAAGCTTGAAGAATTTTGGTTTTCTTTTCTCTTCTCACTCTCTTTTTAGGGTTTAACTTCAGAGTGGGGAGAAAGAGACAGTAAGAAGAGCACACTGTTACTGGCTACTCTTTATGCATGTGAGCAGGGACCGCCTCTTACTCCTGCACAAGCTGCTGCCGATTAGGTATGATTCGAAGGCAGGGCCCCCAGGCCAAAATGTATATTCACCCACCACCTGACTTCCCAGCGTCATAACTCGGGAATGGCTGGGATGCTAAGAGGAAGGAAGTGGCACAATCACGCCAAGAGAAAACCTTGGCAAATAAAATTAATTCTCCTCTTTGCCACTGGAGGTCAGTATCTGACTGTTGCCTGAGGTTAGTTTTACTGCTGGGTAGTGCAAAAGATTTCTTGAGGCGACTTCCTCTCTTCTAAAAAAGAAAAACAGAGACATATAATTTCTCCAAATTTTTACTCAAGTCAGTACACAGAGAGTATCTATTAATATTCATAGTATTAATAATATTAAAGAGACTTAAACATCTCCATGCACAATTTAAAAAAATAAAATCGAAGTGATGGTTTTAAATCGGATCTGGGGAGACTGGGAAGCCAAGGCCCATGGCCTCTTGAGAGATCAGTGCTCAACTTTTTTTCTACTTCCAGCAACTTCTCTGAAAAAAAAAAGCTATTCTTTCCGCCAATGGTGCGATACAGGCAGGAGAGGACACCCTAAACGAAGCACATCTGATCCCTTCACATTCCTTTGCGCCAGTTGCATTTCCTTTACAGAGGCCCAGGCAGCCACAAACCATTGGAATGTGCTCTCTCTTGACCTGACTGACTTACACTCTCAGGAGTGAAGTCAGGGAAATCAGTTTTCTACAGAAAGAGAACTTTAAGTTGTGAAGAGCAAGAGCTGTGGGTTCCCATACTTGAGAGACTTCTGGTTTTAAATAATAAAGACTCAGTTAATAAATCCCCAGAGAAACAAAGCGCCTTCAAAACAAAGTCAATTTCAGTCGTGGCAGGAATTGCCCAGGATGACAATTAAAGCGTGGTCCCTTTAAGAGATCAGCCGCCCTGCAAGGTGCTGAGTACAAGGCAGTCGTGTGCAGTAGAAAGAGCTAGACATCTGATGCTGGAAAACTTGGATTCCACACCTACCCCACAACTGGCTAGCTCCCTGACCTGTGTAAGTGCGCTACTTTAATGGCTTCGGTGGTCTTATTTATAAAATGGGAATGATAATAATACCTACCTCACAGTGTTGCATGAGGTTCAAATGTACAGCAAAGCACTTTGTAAACTGTGAATGAGGAAGGGCACTGATATTTGTTGAGGCTGGAACTGTACACCTCATATCATCCTCACATTAACCCTACAAAATTTCCTCTTTCAGAGGAGACAACTATGGCTCAGAGCGATGAAATCACTTATCCGAGCTACTTGCTACGAAGCCAGAAGTGCCAAAATTCAAATCCGGGTCTAACGCAGAGGCTCTCTTCCTTACCTTCTACTGCTTCTCACTGTGTACATATGAGCTACTATTTGAAATCATGGGATGGGATAGCCCAATCAGTGCCTCAAGAGACCACATCCAGGTAAAATTTTAAAAGGTTTAAAAGGCTTAAAGAATAAGATGCCGGGGTATTACAAATCTTAGAAATGCACATCTATTTTTTAAAGTGAGAAATTAAACTGCAGTAATCCAGTCTTTTTTCCCTAGCTTCAACTGAGAACAAGTACCTACCTCGGCTCAACAGGCCTGTACTTTATGGAGGTAACACTGCCACCTGGTGGGCTCCCAGGGTATTACAACTACAGGCCATATTCACAACTTAGGGGCAAAAATGCTATTTTAACTCCACACATTTGCTACTCTATGTCTTGCTCCCTGTTATCTGAGGTCCTGCTCATATCCTTCTGCCTCCTCTACCAATTCTATCTCTGAAAATTAAGTTCATTATTATAAACTACTATCATAAAACTCATCTTTGTTAAAATCAGAGTATGACTCAAACTAAAACCCAAGTATGACTTAAATGGGACAACTCTGGGACAAACCATTCTTGATTACATATAAAAATGGTACTTATGATTAATATTTGAGGATGCTCTTAGGTCTGTGTCAATTTTATGATAGTAAAGAAAAAAAAGATTACTTAGCCCAATCAAGAGTTTCTACAAATAAGAAGAATATGGTGCCGGTAAACCATACATATAGCCAACAGAAAAATGTGAGGTTAAAACTATTTAACGACAGAATAACAGTTGAGAAGCATGGAACACACACACACACACACAAAACCAGAGTATTTTCTCACAATAACATTTCTGTTTACTTTTAACAAGTTAAAAAGATGTTTTTGTTTTTAATCTGTTACTTTGCATGAAATTCTGACCAGAAGCAAGGTACAGACTAAGCGACTTCTTGAAACATTGTGAAGATACTAAGGATTAGTCTGTGAAAGACTATGGAATGGACAGTAACTTTCAACATCTTCTAAGTTCACATAAAAATTACTGAATAAACAACAAAGACAAGGAGGAAGACAGAACATTCATCTTCAGGTCTTGGTGAATTTTGGATACCTACCCTGGACTTGGAGTTACCCATTCCCATTTCTATATCCTTCTGTAGCCGGCTCCTCCTGCATTTAGAGAAGTTAATGATCCGCATGATGAAATAAACAAATGACTTCGGACTAGGAACTAGACTGAAGGGTGGAGGTAATGTTTTTCCATCATCAAAATAAGATAACCAAAGTTTTGAACGGGCAAACTTCCATTCTACATCACTGTCATCCTGTGTCACAAAAACAGAAAAGAAATAATGACTTATTTTGAGTAAAGGACAGGCGGGGCTAGGTAGGGAGACATAGGTGTGTGTGGTGGCAGGGCGCTATGGGATTAGGCTCACAGAAATTCCAAAAATGCAGAGGTGTAAGGACACCAGAGAGAAGGGAACAAACCAGACCACCCTGCCCCAGGTGTCAGAGGTGGAATCTTGTTGCAACAGCTACCTGTGATGAATAAAGAATTACCGGACCCTAAAAAGGAAGTAAGCCATCAAAGGTGTTGTCACTAATCCTTACTCAGTGGTGCCATCAGTAGAGATGTTAAAAGGATTTAACTGGTTCCCTGGTTAGCCTTCAATAAAAGACCAACCCTAAAAGCCCTCAGTGGCAACCCTGTCCGGAACCCCCTCACTCCTGAGAGCTTTTTCTGTAGCCTTGCTTAATAAAACTCTATCGCTTTTTTCACTCTCCTTCGTCCACGAGATTCATTCTTCGACTCCGTGAGACAAGAACCTCACTTCCCTACTTCGATTTTAAAAACCAAATATTCCAGTAGGATCATACAATGAACCTAAATTATCCTTTTGAAAGAGATAAGTGACTTGCATACATTTATCTGCATATAACCTCTATTGGCCTACATATATTCTTAGTACTGCTAAGAATGTTTTTATTTTTCTCTTCCATATGCCTCTGTCTCTACACACTGAAATTTAACCAGAATGTCCTGTTCTCCAGCCAAAAACAAAGCAAAAATGCCAGAAAAATTCAAGGTCAAGGAAGGATGAAAAGATAATTCCACATATTCGACCATACTTCCCCACTCCTTACCTGCGCTCCCTCCTCATCTAGACCCACCCAAGGCAGGCTGTAGATAGACTATAACATACTTCAGAGCAAAAGAAAAAAGACAGCACTCAGTTGAATTGAACTTCGGAGGTTATGTGTCTGCCATCTGTCCTCAAATGTCACATGAGGCCCTCAGTGGCTTATTCCTGTCTTATATGTCCTTTTGATGAAGGATAGTTGGAAGGCAGGCAGGCAGGGACAAGGGGCCCCCACCCTAAGAGGAAACCATGCTTAAAAAGATTTTACACCACCCTGGAAGGAGCCCTCCACCCTTTCCCATGTGATCAGTGACAAAAACCTGATTTGATGACAGGCACGGGGAGGGTTAATCAGATTAAAACAGCCTGTCAACAAGCCCATAAAAACCCCTAGACTTAGAAACTCTGGTGGGAACCCTCTTGGATCCCCTCCCTCCTTGGAAGCTTCATACTACCACTTTGCTATCACTCAATAAACTTTTGCTTTGTTTCCCACCACTCTGTCTGGTCCCACCACTCTGTCTGGTCTACCTCTTCCTTCTTTCAAGCAGCGTGACCGAGAACCGTGGGCACCAACGAAGGAGAAAAAATCCTGCAACACTTTTATTCTCAGTCCTGGCCCATGGTGATGGAGAAAAGAAATGAAGAGGAGGGGGGGTCCAAAGGTGGGAGAAGTTGGCTTGCTTATCTCATACTGCCCAGAACTGCTATTACCACACTCAAACAGGTATTCAGGATCCCACAGTTTTCATTTCTGGGGAACCTAACTTCTGCTTTGAGAAACCTTTTTATGTGTTTCTAAAACACACACAGACTCGGTGCATTTAACAAACAGCAAAGCACTAAAGAGATACTGAACACTAACCTGGAGGACAAGGGAAAGCACACATAGGATTATGAAGGAAGGTACCAAACCAAGCCCAATCCAAAACCAGAAATAGGATAACTTCAACAATACTAAAAATTCTGACTGTATATGGAACATCACCAGTGTTTGCCAGACATCTAGTAATTCCTCTACTGGGATTTTTCCGATGGTTGGCCGGCTAACTTAGGAGAGAATAATTTCCCTATAGCCAATACGTCTGGCCCCCCAAATTTCAAAACTTGAAATGTACTCTGAGAGGAGGCAGAGTGATGGTAAATTCAGGGGGACCCCTGCTGTGCTCCTAGAAGACACTAGAGGCTGGGGGCCTATCTACCCAGGAAGAAAATGTAGGGAAATGTCCTGACTCCCTCTGCTTGGGTATAAGCCTCTCTATTTAGATGACCTGGAAATCCACCATAGGGCACAGAAACAGATGTGTGTACTATTAGAGTGGGATGGCAAGAATAGACACCATGGATAGAAAGCAGGTTTACCTCAATCTCTTGATATGAGCTATTAATCATAGCAATTAACATGTTGAGTAAAACGACCACCATAGTTACATTGTATATTCCATAAAGAACGTATCCAATATTCTCTATGAATTTGTGATCGTATTTGAGCACAACGGAAGTGACTTCAGATAACCCAAATATCGACCAAAACAAAGTCTTGAAACTTTCTTCTACACTGTTGAAAGAATAAGGTACACAGTAAATAAATTGACAGTTTTCAGTATGAAAAAGTCAAAAGAGAAACAAGTTAGGGTCTGAATTCTGTACAGAGGTAAAATGCCATCATTAAATATCATCATAATAAAGCCCAGGAGTATAATTATTTTATCATAGTGTTTAATAGAAATCATTCTCTCAGGTTTTCAGGAGTTTGTGATTAAATAGTGCCAGTGCCCAGCTTTTCTGGAAGTTATCATCAGGTGAAAATTCTCTCAACTCAGCAGAGGAAAGCTGAACGTCATGCCACGATACCCATTCCTTTCTCCTAGAAGGATGGAAATTTGGGGGTTGATTTTATCGGTGGTTTAGACATTTAAATCAGGTTTTCTGGAGTAGAACAAGGCCAGGATAAAAATTATATACTCACTTCAAAAAAAAGTATGTACAAACACATTCCCTGTACTGTGGCAGCAGGGAAGAATGAAAACCACCTAAATACCCATCAATGGGGGGGTGGGTAAATAATTCCGACATCTATATGATGGGTGGTATGCGGCCACTGGGGCAATGAGACAAATCCATCTACATGTGTTTACATAAAATGATATCTGAGATCTATTCAGTAAAAAAATAAGACATAGCAAGAGTGAAATAGTCTATCATTTGACTAAAAAAGAGGGGTTTACAAATACTTATATTCTTGTTTAGGTATAAATTATCTCTGAAAGTATCCAAAAGAAACCATTGCCTCTGTGAACTAAGGAGAAATAAGAGACTGGGGTCCAGTGGTGAAGAAGGGGACAGATGCTTTTCACTGTAGACGCCACTCTGTGAATTTTTTGCCACAAGAATATATTCCCTACCTAAAAGTTGTACTTAACTGGAAATGAAAAGGAGGCAACAGATTGAAAGATTCCTGGTCTTTTCCTTTAATTTATATAACTTACTCCCTGAGTCTTCCATCGTAGCAATGAACACTTAGGCCCTTACCAGATTATTTACCTACTTTTATCCCCTCAATGAACTTTGCCGACTGAATTTGCCTGGTTTTGGCATATAACCAAGTTGTACTCACTGCTTTGTGAACCACAAAAATAATCCTTAAATTAAACAATTACACGTGTAGAATTCCATTACACAGAAGGTTCAAGTCAGTCCTTTTTCCAAAGAAACAGTTATGGTAACAGTGCTTTTTTTAAAAAAAAATTTGTAACAGATTCTAAATAACAATTCTATAGATTTACAGGTTTTAGTACTAGTTGGTTTATTCATTCCATCATTCAGCAAATATTGATGGAACACCTATTATGTTCTAGAAAGTGTGCTAGACCCTGAGGGTAGAAGGTTGAACAGAAAGGTTCCTACTTCTATGCAGTTACTCTCTATCACAAAACATTTCATTGTGTGATGTTATAGCATACATGGTAGCAGGAGACTAAGAAAAACTATAATCTCTTCATTCCTTGCCATTAATGTAACAGTATCCCCAAATTCTCTGACTCCTTTGTCTTGTTCTTTTGCAGACCTTCTCGCCTCTAACTTCAAGAATACAGATTCCTGAGAATCTGTATGTATGGGAAGAGGCAGACAGTGGAAAAGGGGAGGACACAGACAGTTCCTGAGCTCTTACTGTGTGCAAGAGGCTTTCTATCAATGATCTTAAATCACCCTCACAACAACCTGATCCCAACCTTATTGTGTTTATTTTAAAAAGAAGGAAACGAACACTGAGGACTGCTGAGTAACTTGACCAAAACCACAACCAGAAACCAGCAGAGACTGCATCCACATCCAGATCTGCCTGATTTTCCAGCCTATATTCTTTCCACCATATCAAGTTGCCACATCCTCACACGAAACAGTGAACACAATGGGTTGTATAAAATGAGCTCTCACAGAGTTCAAAGGGGTGGTGTTGTGTGTAGGATCTCTTTGTCCCTCCCCAAGTGGGTTCAAACAGATTTTTTATTTCATTACAATAAAGGGAGTTTCAGTTCTCTTTTACCCCTAAGACTTGCTCTATATAACTCTTTGGAAAAAATCATTTCAAAACAATTTAGATGCCTGAAAGGGCTTAATATTCTATTTTAGTCTGCAGGGAACTGAAGGTCTAGATTCTTTCCAGTCGTGGCACGACAGGGTACAAAGTGAGGCAGGGAGGGCTTACGATCTCCCTACCTGGAATGACTACAGTAAAAATGAGGGCCCACGTCTTGACCACTAGGCACCAATGAGTGAGAGGATCTCACAACTGGATGTCTCCATGCTGAGGGAACTTCAAGGGACAGTGACTAAGGAAGTTTAATCAAGGAAGACTTCCCAGGCAAGGTGAGTCCCCAGTGCAGAAACCAGTGTCGCCACAGGAAGGAAGTGATTTTAGAGTTACAGTGAGCTGTACAACATTTAGCTCTAATTTCTTCTTACTCACCTCCTGTACTGATTAATGATACATTAAAATAAAAGACAATGCTTCTTTTTTGAATAGTAATGGCTACAAAATGATGAAACTAAGTTTAATGTCATACATAATGTAAGGGACACCCAGTATTAAAAATTTGCTGCCCAATTCGCTCAAAATAGTCAGTTTCATCTAGGATTTTTCAAATTCTGATTCCGTTTCGTGGTCAAACACTTACTAAGCTCAAAGAAACAAGCCTTTGGAGCAATGTAATCACACATAAGCATTGTTTTCAATGGATTTTTTCCCCTTAAAAACATCTTTATTAGAATTTCTGAATTTTTTGTGTGTTTGCTTCATCTAGATTTGTTAGCAATTCTCTTCATTGTACCTTTTTCATAAGATGTTTTACTTACGTGGTAAAAGCAGCATTTACTTTAGCTCCAAGGTAGTAAGAATACAGTATGAACATGCCAATCATAAAGGCAAGAAAGACCATAATAAAGAGGACCATGAACTTGAAAATGTCCTTCACAGTCCTTCCAAGAGAGATCTGCAAGGGGCCGAAGCTCTCATTTGCAGGAAGGATGTATGCGATCCGAGAGAAGCTGAGCACAACAGCTATAGCATAGAGGCCTTCAGATATGATCTGAGGGTCAGAAGGGAGCCATTTATCTCTGGCTAGAAAAAGAGAGAGAGAGAGAGAGAGATTAGAAATGGAACTTCCAGGTGCCTGGCTGGCTCAGTTGGTTGGGCGACTGCCTCCGGCTCAGGTCATGATCCTGGAGTCCCAGGATTGAGTCCGCATCGGGCTCCCTGCTCGGCAGGGAGTCTGCTTCTCCCTCTGACCCTCCTCCCTCTCATGCTCTCTGTCTCTCATTCTCTCTCTCTCAAATAAATAAATAAAATCTTTAAAAAAAAAAAAAGAAAGAAATGGAACTTCCTAGTCATTGCTAGCCATGCAAAATAAATACCTTAAATAATATCTATTTTTTAGGTAGGTGGTTTTTATCTTGGTTGAAACTACTCTAGATTTAATTAACTGTCCAGGCACTGTTTTTCATGTTAAACCAGAAACATATGAATTCCACACTCACATGGAATCTTTTAATGGAGGAAACACTATTATAAAGATACTAAGCCTGCTTCACATTGAGTAGAAACAGAATCAAGTACAAAAGATAAAGAAAGAGGTTAAAACCCTTCATCAGAGACAGACTGTGTCCAGAATGACAAAACAACAGGCTTGACTAATTTATCCCCTCAGTTACTAGATTTATTGACCAACTGTTCTGTCATCCTGTAGGCTCAGTTGGCACAAAACTTCTTTTTCATATTTCATAGGGAAATTAGTTCATCTAACAGTTTGTGCAAGTAAAATGTCATATTATGAGAAGTAAGAACGTCAACTGAATCACACTGGTGCTGTCGGTGTGATATCTGAGCAGTATGACTTGTTCCTGGAAAATGTAAAATGCTACTGAGGTGCAAAAATTTGGGATATGGATTCTAAATGAGGACCCTCCCCTTTCAAGATCACTTAGTAAGTTCACAGCAGACTACTGGATACTCATTTCCCTGGAAGGTCAATGAAATATTATGTGGCTAATTTTGTGCAAACTGAGTCACTGCCAGAAGAATGGATACATTGTAGACATTTGCAACAACAAAAGTTAACATTTATTGAGTGTTCCTATAACTCTATGGATTTGATGTTATTATTATCTGCTCCTTAGAGATGCAGAAACCAAGACTTAAAAAGGCTAAATACTTGATCAAAATCATACACACAATAAGAAGTAAATCCTGAACTCACAAATTTCCCTCCAGATGACAATCATTAGATACACATTAATAAATTTAAATAAATAGGTTATTGAAATAGTCAGGATAGATATTATACAAAAATACAATTTAAGCTAATTCTTTAATTATAAATGGTAATCATTTACTCATTTGATCTGGTGTCCTTGGCATATAAAAATCTTTGCTTGCTGACAACAGGAGATAATATGTTTAAAGTTCACAATGTGTGAAATGTACATTTTATATTTTTGAGCAAGCACCCAGTCTTCTTCAATGTTAACATGCCACTTGTCCTTATCACAATGTAAGCCTTAATTACATTTATAAACAATTATTCTTCACAATCAGAACACATTTGAACTCTGTGCCTGAGTTTCCTTATCAGTAAAATAAGGGGTAGGTAATAAATTTCTAAAGTCCTTTCCAGATTTAAGATTGTGCAACTACATGAAAATCTGCTAATCCCACCTCCCCAATCTGGCCTCAAGGGAGGGGAGGCTCACATCGCTTACCACTGGTTTGTGCTGGGCAAGGAAGGAGTCAATATCCTTACACACTGGTTATCAGCTGGGGTCTCCCTGCTCTTCATGATACAGAGAAGTTAGGCATGAATTCCCTTCCACCTCATGTTGAGGGGCAGGACATTCACCCCAGTATTTCTGCCTGTTCTCCAGAGCTTACATTGTCATGTCACTTTGGCTTCTAGTTCCTGCCTCTGTTGAGTTTTTGTTCACTTCACCTGCACAGCAGGTGGTCAATGGTCAGTTTATCTGCTCTGAACCACACTCTCAGGGATTCATCTTCCACCTCAATCAGTTTCTCAAGCTATTTTTTCCCCCTAATTAAGACAGTTTCATACCTTCACAATATATGAAAGTAATTATGTCATTAGACTTAAAGATAATTTTCTCCTACCTTGCAACATCTTCTTTGTATAAATTTGAAAACTGAGACACAGAGAAGGAAATTAACTTGAACAAAGTCACACCCAGCAAGGGAGAGTCGTAGCCTCGACAGGAATCCAGTTTTGTACAGTTCCAAAGCTCATGCTCTCTCCTCTGTTCATATACATTCAACACACATCTCATATTAAACATATGGACACTTCCTTCCAAAATGTGGTTTCAGTACCTTTTCTGAGGACCTTTCATATGAGGAGCCTGTAGTTAATAACTTACCGTAAGTGAAATACTGGATCTCTGGTGGAAGTGTAACTTCACTGAGGTCGCTCTCTTGGACATAACTGTCCACATACTGTTGTGCTTTTGTCGCCTGAAGGAAAGCTAGGAATCTGGCCGTGAAAGCAGCAATGAAGATGGAGAGCATCCCAAAGTCCAGCACATTCCACAACTGCAAAATATACTCCCTAGGTCCTTCCAGCCAGAGCTCCTTACACTCAGACCACATCATTCCTGTCACACATGGAAGGTACAGATTACTTCTTACAGCTTAGACTGAGAAGATGTTACTTTGTCCCCCATCAGTCCCCATCTAGAAAAGGCTCCATAGATAAGGCACATCATACTAGGCACCACCAAGCACCAGCTCTTGTTCAGCTCCCTGAGGCCCTAGGCAGATTAAGTGGAGGAAAAATCTTCAACTAAGTCAGAATTAGAATTTGGAGAAGCATAGTTCTACATTTGGCACCAGCAATGGTGCTACTTATACAGAGGAGTGGGCAGGAAAGAGGGAAGGAAAATAAGCAAAGAAGACTCTTTAAGTCAAATGATTTGCCCTATGAGACTTTTGGGGGGAGAGGAGAAAGTTCATCTTTGTGGATCCCAATGGTCATCACACCATAGTAATTATTGATGAAATAAACCCCTAAATGAGAAACTTATTATAAACTCTTAACAAGATCAGTTTCCCAATCACACAGGAACACTTACGTCACTCCCCTACCTTTCTCTCCTCTTTCTAGTTTCATGCCAGGAGGTGAGGAATATCACTGGAAAAAGAAGGAACCCTTAAGCAGGGGCCCTAGGACACTGTGAAGAAATGGAAAGCAGAAAATGCCATTCTGGGAGAAGGGGGCCAAATATTCCAATTTAACAACTTGTCCTGACCATGTAAGGGGAAGATATTGTGGAATTTTAAAAAATGTCATAGCTCAAAATAAAATTTATAAAATAATTATTTGATGCAAGTTGAGTCCACAGGAGTGAATGAGGGTAATAACCAACCTATTAATTCAGGAACTGAGATGATACCAAAAACACTCTGGGTAAAACAGAGAGACTAGAATAAAGTGACCTGGATTAGTGATGGATAGATAAATGAGTTCCTACCTCCATTTTTTTCCCTCTCATGGCTTCAAGTTTTTAACTTTAACATAGCTATTCAAAATGGGCTCTTGTGAGCCAAGATATGAAAGCAACCTAAACATCCATTGGTTGATGGATGGATAAAGATGTGATATATATATATATACACACACACACACACACACACACACACATATGTGTGTATATATATATATATTGATATATACACATATGTGTATACACACACACACACACACACACACACTGGAATATTACTCAGCCATAAAAACAAGTGAGATCTTAGATCTGTGACAACATGGATGGACTTAGAGGGTACATAGTAAGTGAAAGAAGTCAGAGAAAGAAACACCATATGATTTCACCTCCATGTAGAATCTAAAATTCACAACAAATGAACAACAACAGACTCTTCAATGCAGAGAACAAAGTGGTGGCTGCAGAGGGGAGGTCAGTTGGGGGGGCAGGTAGGAGAAAAAGGACATTAAGAGGTATACAAACTTCTAGTTAATAAAATAAATAAGTCATGGAGCTAAAAAGTACAGCGCAGGGAATATAGTCAATAATATCGTAATAACATTGCATGGAGACTACACTGATCGTGGGGAGCACTGAGTAATATACAGACTTGTCAAATCACGATGTTGTACACCTGAAACTAATATAACTTTGCATGTCAACTACACTTTGCTAATAAAAATTTTAAAAAGCAAAAAAATGCACTATTGTAAGGTGAAGTAACAAGCATTCTGAAAACGGAAACTCTTGTAAAAAAACCTCTGAAATGAAAACAAAAAATGTTCTTTAATCATCAGTTAATGGCTACCCATTTATTTCACAAGTATTTCAATGAATTTGATCATCATGGTGAGTCACATTTTTTTAAATTTACATTTCTCAATAATTAAAGTTAGAAACGTGGTGTATTTATAACTAGGCTCTTGTTGCTCATAAAAATTTTTATTTAGTGTTAAGGGATACCTTTCAGTATTATCAAGCTGCCAAATTATTCAATTATTTTGCTCTTCTGCTTATCTTACAATGATAATGTTGTCACCATATAACACATGATAACATTTTAGATAAAAAAGATAATCATTACATAGACACTATTTTTTGGTAGAAATTAGAATATTTAAAATAGTAAGCTCACCAAGAACCCAGACCATAATTAGCATCTCAGTCCACGTGAACTGGGTGGTTTTCACCCTGAAGATCTGCTTGGGATAGTCAATAACAGTGATATTGGGCAGCGTGGTGATGCCTTCAAATCTGTCTGAGGCGTTGAACACAAGCAGGCCCAGGAAGATGATGAAAGAAGCAGCATGTGCTACAAACTTCATAAAAGGGCTTCGTAGAATTTTCCCCAGCTGTAGGACAACAAACAAACAGACAAAGAAGAAGAAACTTTTACTTTGGAAAACTTGGCTTCCACTTTTGAAAATGATTATACAGGATTAAAAAAAAATAAATGAAACAGAAGACTTTCAAAATTCTGCTTCTGTTTGTGAAGAGGTATACATTATGAAAACTACTCCTTTTAGGGGATGCTTCCTCCAAGAATAATTTAAGAAGTCTTCAAACTTCATTGTTTCTAAATACCCAATTTGCCTTAGGGTCGACTGCATACACAGATGCCTTTCTGAAAATCACAAGGCATATGCTGGTTATTCTTATTTTTACATGAAATACTACGCAATCAACATCTAGGTTTTGAGAGTCTAGGAAGAGAAACTCCAAATCTGTAGTGTGTATTCTTTATTGCTTTATAACTGAAATGTTATGAGTTTGGAGACCCATTCATTTATAACTGAAGTGTTATGATGGGTTTGTAGGACCTAACAAGGACTCTGAAGGTTAAAAACCTTACTACTGCAGAAATAAATTTTCATTCTCACTTCTAAATATTCTGAAATCAAGCTGCACTTTGTATGCTGTGAAAAAAAAGGAAGAAGATACTAGAATCAAGCAAATATTTTATGTGTTATTACCTCAATAAGAAGAAGGAGATATATAATAAGTAAAACCTCTAAGTAGGTTAACTTAATTAAGTCAGCCCTGAGTTTGGAAAATCATATAAATAGTACCAAAGCATCTCTAGAGTTCAGTGCATAATTATTTTAAGGTAACTCCTTTAAAATTCCATGTGATATAATGTCCTTAAAAGCCCCATGTTCTAGTAGAAATGAAAAACAATTCTGCCTGTCCCAAGGGCCTCTGTAGCCCAAGAATTAGGTACATTTGGTAGATTTATCAAATAAGTTCTCTAGTCTACATACTCAGAACCAACTTTCAAACTCAGTCTGTGACCTTAAAAAGTACCAAGGTTCACATTTGAGAGACTGCAACTTCAAACAAATGTTTTTGTATGTCCGGAACCTTAATTTGATGTCAACAAATAACCAAAGAATGTTAAGCATTTCTGGAGTTGAACATGAATGCAGACACACAAATGTCACATTTTCCATATTAGACATAGAAAAATAAACAACACATTTACACATCACTGTGCTGTTCCGCAGCTGCAAAGAGACACATTTGGGGGAGCTCATCTGTACCACACAGTGATTTCTTGGGAGCTGCCAAGTCTGTTTCTCATCAAGGCTGATCTTTTAACTTTAAATAACATGAAAATAAAGCAGCATGCCTGTCTTAAAAATGGGATATATGTGGGGAGCTCTTGCTATGTACTTTTTGCCACAGGCTAGGTGGTATATGGCAGGTATAAATGTGGGCTCCAGAAATGACTCAATTCAGGGGCGCCTGAGTGGCTCAGTCGTCAAGCGTCTGCCTTCGGCTCAGGTCATGATCTCAGGGTCCTGGGATCGAGCCCCGCATCGGGCTCCCTGCTCCGCGGGGGACCTGCTTCTCCCTCTCCCACTCCCCCTGCTTGTGTTCCCTCTCTTGCTGTGTCTCTCTGTCAAATAAATAAATAAATACAATCTTAAAAAAAAAAAAAGACTCAATTCCCTCCTTTAACCCTCTCCGCCAGACAGAGAGTTCACCACACACCATTTATAAGAGCTGCACTTTTATAAATGAAGAGTTAAAAGTAGTGGACTTCAATGTTTTAACTGATTAAGCTGTCCCCAAAGATGAACACTTAGAAATCTGACCTTTCCAAGTCATTTCCCTCAGAAAGGGAAATTATATGCATGGGAAGTGATTTTGGCTCATCACTTAGAGATTTTAGTCTTCAGGGTTTATATATTGGAGGAATCCTAAGATACTTTCCCATGATACATAATAAAGGAACTTAGTTGAGTCATCGAAACTGATCACAATGACAAACTTTCTGCCTTCAGTTGCACGGGCAGTTCAACAATGAAGTGAGATGAATAGTCTCACATGTATATGAGAGCGGGCCTCACTCTGCCAGAAAGACAATTGAGCCAGAGAGCTGACAGATTTCCAGAATCGTTTGTAAGTGGCCTTGACTCATTTTTCCTGAAACTGCCTCTGATTTAAACGAAACCAGATTGTGGAATATAAAAACAGGATTAAAGGATCTCACAATGGCTTCTTCTCTCTGGTGGTGCCCTTTATTAACCTAATACACATTCTGTTAGCGTGACTAGTATTCCTTCCTATATCTTGTTCAGAGGATCTCTGAGGCACAATTAAATTGAGTCTATACTGGTAAAGTTGAGAGAGGGATGGAGGTAGTGAAAAAACGAGTCAAGCAAAATTAAAGAGATAAATAATCTAAAAAATCCGAAGCCCCCAAATCCAAATTCTACCTTTTTTAGAATCTTCTGAAGAAATAAAGGGCTGGGGAAACCTGGCATGCACTCTCTTGAATTCTTCAAATTAACTGTCGAACGACAAACCACTATTCGTGACCGTACTTAATACACTCAACCTCAGATTCTTGACAGGTTCCAACGAGTTGCCCTTCCAGTTCTCAGGTTCACTGTTTCTTGGTACCACTGCTGTAGGGTTGTTCTCCTCACACAGGCCAACTCAGTTGGCTCTCTGTTTATTTATTTACTTTTTAAAAAAAATTTTTTTTTTTTTTAAAGAGAGAGAAAATGAGAGACAGAGAGCATGAGAGGGAGGAGGGTCAGAGGGAGAAGCAGACTCCCTGCTGAGCAGGGAGCCCGACGTGGGACTCGATCCCAGGACTCCAGGATCATGACCTGAGCCGAAGGCAGTCGCCCAACCAACTGAGCCACCTAGGCGCCCTGGCTCTCTGTTTATTAAGCTGTCAATAGAATCAGCAAAATTGCTACCTCATATTTACCCCAAAGATACAAATATAGTGATCCAAAGGGGTACATGCACCCCAATGTTTATAGCAGCAATGTCCATAATAGCCAAACTATGGAAAGAGACAAGAGGTCCATCAACAGACGAATGGATAAAGAAGATGTGGTACATATATATATATACAATGGAATATTATGCAGCCATCAAAAAAAAAAACCCATGAAATCTTGCCATTTGCAACGACGTGGATGGAACTAGAGGCTATTAGGCTAAGCAAAATAAGTCAATCAGAGAAAGACATGTATCATATGATCTCACTGATATGAGGAATTCTTAATCTCAGGAAACAAATTCAGGGTTGCTGGAGTGGTGGGGGGTGGGAGGGATGGGGTGGCTGGGTGATAGACATTGGGGAGGATATGTGCTATGGTGAGCACTGTGAATTGTGTAAGACTGATGAATCACAGACCTGTACCTCTGAAACAAATAATACATTATATGTTAAAAAAGAAAGTGGGAAGGGAAAAATGAAGGGAGTGGGAATCGGAGGGGGAGACGAACCATGAGAGACTATGGACTCTGAGAAACAAACTGAGGGTTCTAGAGGGGAGGGGGGTGGGAGGATGGGTTAGCCCGGTGATGGGTATTAAAGAGGGCACGTCCTGCATGGAGCACTGGGTGTTATATGCAAACAATGAATCATGGAACACTACATCAAAAACTAATGATGTAATGTATGGTGATTAACATAATAAAATAAAATTTAAAAAAAAAAGTGCTACCTCACTCAGGCAGCTTTTCCTCTTGACTACCATGGGGATTTTATCTTAAAAGCCTAATAAGTATTACACACCTTCAAATGTGAACTACCCCACTAGTACCAGATCCTTTTTCACCCCTTATTTGAATTGATCCAGTCATTAAAAAGGTAGCATTTGTGTTCTGGAGTCAATTACCATTCAGGATAAAACTGATAAGAGCCTTAAGGAGGGAGCTTTTCTTTTTTCATCCCCAAAGCACATGGTACACCAACCCCAGAGGAAATGGATGAGGAAAAACACGTACCCTGCTGCACGGTGCAATCCAGTAACCGATGGCGAGAAACGGAAGGCCCAAGGCCACAACCAGCACAACCAGACACTTGATAGCTATGGTCTGTTCCCGCAGGCCTGAGAGGTTCTCATACCAGATTGTCAAGAGCTGCTGCTGACAGTTGGGGTGAGCCACAAACTGTCGGCAGAAAGAGACGAAGGTTACTACTGTGCCATTAGGGACACTTCAACTACTGAATGCACGTGTATCCTAAGGATATTAATGTGTACTTTTCTGGAATATAGGCACTAGAAGTCTCTGGTAATATTTTCCCTTACCTTCCCTCCATTTCCCAAAATTGCTTCAGAACTAGTAGAATTAAAGTTGGCAACAAGAGGGTAAAATTGATGTTGTCCTTAATTACAGTTCTTTCTGATTGAAATTCTCCGTAATTCACAAATTCCTCTCCAGAATCTAGGTGACATATGCTTTCCTTTGTGAAAATGTGTCCCATCCTGCTGTCTGCCCGCTTACTTGCTTTTGGTCCAAAATGGAAAAGAATAGTCATTTGGTTCATTGTAGACTACAGCTTAAAGAAAAATGTGTCAAGTTTCATAAGCAATTCCTAAAATGCTACATGTATGAAAAATATATACACGACATGCCCTATGTATACGTATGTACTACCACTGCAAATCTGCAAAGATCTGCAAAAAGCCAATGAAACGGGCAAGAATTATGCTTGGTCCACACTTGCACTGCCTCCAGGAACTGGCATCAAATGTCCCTGCCTTCCCATTTCAGTAATCTGTCCTTTTTGTTGCTGTTTCTCTCACAGGTCAAAAACCACAAACATGTATCTCCAACAGTTCTTTTGTAACGACAGTTCTAACCAGGAAAAACTGAGCAAATTATATTTATTTCAGCCCTGCCATTTTATTTTGCCATCTGGTTTCACTAAGTCATCTGCCAGCATCTATTCAGAGGGACTGGTATTTCACTAAAGGCCTGTCCTTATTCAGGTAGCAGAATGTATCTGTAGTCAGGCTCATGTGAAAAGGCCCCTACATCAACAGGTGTCCATTTGTGACTGGATATGCCTATCTTTGAATGACCAGATACACTTTGCCCAAGCTTAGAAATTATTCAGGGTCATTCACAAATCAACTATGAGTACCAACATATTTTTTTAAAGTGTATTTAGCAACACAAAAATCAAGGTATCACTATCTTCTAAAAAACAAAATAAAAAAATAACAATGAACCTGTTAGGAAGTACTCGTGAAATGTTTTTTTCAAACTCTTAGGGCCAAGGAAAACAGCCACAGTCTCCACCCATGAAGGGTTCATCTTTAATCAAATTCTAGTTAATGATCCTAATGATTGTTAGCAACTCTAGGCAATTCCTCAAGTTATCTGGCTATTTATCAATTACACGCCTACAAGGAAATGAACAGGTTTCTACTCACTGGTGTGTCGTTTCTCATTAGCTCTTCTAATTAAAAAATAATAATAAAATTAAAAAATAAAACCTCACCCCCCAAGGTAGGCAGTAGAGACACAATTTCTCCCAAGTCCCTACTTTTGCCCCTGTGTGTACCTGCCCTCTGGGAAGTCCGTTGATAGCCACTCTGGTGACGGGTGTGCCCCCTGGGCACAAGGGGGTCTTGTCCTGGTAGACGTGGTAAGGATGAGTTTACAAATAATAGATCTGAAGTACTTAACTGAATTTATTTCAATAATACAGACTGGGAGGATTTGGGAGATTTAAAGTACTACAAAGAAGATGCTATCTTTTCTCACTTAACAAGTTCAGTGTGAAAAAGCATATTTTATAAGTGTCTTTCAATTCAATTCTAAAAATCCCAGGTCCTAGAGCTCACTTACTGGTCACTGCTAGCAGCTAGGTCTATATTAGATCTCCTTTCCCGATTCAAGATCCGGTCACTCCTCCAATTTTCGATCAATACAGCCATTATTTGAACTCATGATAAAATACGATCAAGGCTGAAAGCCCTGGGGTCTTGGTGACAACTTTCTAGGTAGGGTTCTTGTTGAGAACTTTGCCAAACTTCCACTTCTGCCTCTATACCTTAGTGGATCATCTCCTTCCTGCTTTATCCCTCCTTCTGTGTTAAAAATCCTCATCCCCTCGGAGTTCCTAAATGACATTTATTCATTTATTCATTCACTCTTCAAAATGTAAGCTCTTCCTGTGAGTCAGGCACTGTGTTAGGTATTTGGTAGAATAAAGTGAAAATGGAAGCATCAGTATGCATTAAGTGATAAGCAGGTCCTGTTCTAGGGCACACTCTCAATAAATGTGAAAGAAAAAATGGAGGGGCACCTGGGTGGCTCAGTGGGTTAAACGTCCAACTCTTGATTTAGGCTCAGGTCATGATATCGGGGTCGTCATGGGATCCAGCCCCACATTGGGCTCCACGTTCAGCGGTAAGTCTGCTTGAGATTATCTCTCTCCCTCTGCCCCTTCCCCACCTCCAGGCTTGCTCACTCGCTCACATTCTCTCCCTCAAATAAATAAATAATTCTTTAAAAAAAATGGAGACAGTCTCCTTATGCTTGCCAAGATAAATAATCAATATTTACAACAGTACTAGTTTGAATGTTGGTCTGAATGTTCTGCTGTTTGGAGGGTCTGCATTGTGAGAGGTTGGACAGATGAAAATAAAAAGCCATCCTGTGACTCCAACTAGGCTCAACTGAGGATGGGGAATAGTGCATTCAGAGAAATCTACAGGTGGAATAGATAATGTCCTCGAATCAGATTACCACTTGGGAAGTCAACATGCACTTTTTTATAGGCCAAGGTTTTCTACAAGACAGAAAATCCCCATAAAGTTCAGAGACAGGTGGACATGGGTCCATATAGAATTGTTGGATAAATTTCGCTTTTGTGAGTGTCCAGCCTTTCTTTCTTAGGTTTTAAACTCTTGAGGACAGAAATATTAATGTTGCAGTATGGCTCCCTCTTCTTGCTCCTCCTCTTCCAGATCATCTTCAAACTTAAATATGTGCTTTATGGCATTAGTTACATTGTATATAGGTTACACAGCCCTTAAAGACTTGATGGAAATCAGTGCTTTCCATATGGCATTATATAATAATCAATCTTCGACCCATTGTGACTTGTACAATACAGTGCAAACACTTAATATATGTTAAATATTAGCCCAAATTGTGGTGTTTGCATCTTACTTGTTACACTTTAAAATTCGGCTTTACATCGATATTTCCCATACTGTTAATTCTACTCTCTTCTTAATTGAGATAGTAAGACACCAGCGTATGGTATCTGTTCATCCCTTCCAATTCACAGGAAGAAAACACAAATAGATATTTTCCTCCAATAATTTAAAATCCTAATGCAAGCACACAAGGAACATTAAAAAATAAAATAAAATCAATACAATAGTAACAAGTGAGGGGAAAAAGTTAATTCCTCTGGGAGATGAGTTTTGCTCTTTTCAAGGACTTCAAAATAGGGCGGTGACCTTTATGTCTTAAAATTGTTTACTACTTCCTATGCTGCCACACCAGTCATAGCCAGTTGGATAAATTTGTATGCTGCATCCTAACTTCAGTGGATCAGCAAATTGAAATCATTACAAAAATAATGCCCTTATTTGAGGTTTTCTGATTTAAAAGGAGAATCCCTGACCCACAAGAAAATCTCAACCTTTCAATGGAACAAAACTACCATAGCATTGAGAACATTTTTTTTTCCTGCCAAATGACTAACAGATTGTAAACGGAACCACTGATCAGGACAGGTTAACGGAAAACAATGAGATAATTTTCAACTTAAAAAAAATTCACGTTACACGGTCTTATTATCAAATCAGCCCTTACAAGAACTATCTTCACGGGACTACTGTTGTACAAAAACATGGTAGGAACACTCTGTTTTTGTTTTGTTTTGTTTTGTTTTAAAGATTTTATTTATTTGACAGAGACACAGGGAGAGAGGGAACACAAGCAGGGGGAGTGGGAGAGGGAGAAGCAGGCTTCCCGCTGAGCAGGAAGCCCGATGCGGGGCTCAATCCCAGGACCCTGGGATCATGACTGAGCCACCCAGGTGCCCCTGTGTTTGTTTTTAATGACATGGTTGGAGGCACAGCTCATACCATTTAAAATACTGCTATGAATAAAAGCTACTTCATTCAACTTCTTTTTAAAGTTCTGAGTTGTGAAGTATAAACTGAAAATTTACATTGTATAAGTTTGCTGGATTTCAAACCCAGAGCGCAAAATGTTCTGTTCTTTCTTGGTGCCGGGCATGAACCTGGCCAAGAGGCTGCCCAATTGTAGGACTCAGGACCGCACCGGCCAGCACATGCACCCTGCCCAAGGTCTCTGCAGTATATTTACCACTCACATTGCATTGCTCAATTTTTGGAATTAGGGAAAGCACAATTTCTTCATACACAATGGGTAGTTTTATGTGCATATATTGCTGCATGTCTCTTTTCTAGATGATATTTCTATAGTTAAATCTAATCTCACCATGGAAGAAATAAGAGAGCAAAGAGGAACAACCCAGGAAATTCTCTCCTCTTTCTCAATAGCCCAGTTTTCCACATTCGATGATTTATCAACTTCTAGTATCTTTTAACTTTGTCAAGGACTTTCTTAGAATAGACAGAGCTTACTTACTAGAAGCAGGTGAAGCTCTCATTATTTCTATGGGGAAGAAGGGATTGATGTTCATCCTCAAGTCGCAGAGAAGGCAGAGGTACAGGCAGAATTAAAACTCAGAGCTTTTGGGGGGAAGTAAATAATCGATTATTCTAACTGGAAAATAATTGATGTTTTTGCCTAAAACTTAATCTTCTTGTACTCTTTCAAAAAAATCAAATTTCATCTTTCACTCTATCCCATTCTCTTTTGTAGAAAAACATGGGTAACTCTGCAAACAGTAATAATATTTACTATCTTTCCAGTTTTATTATTTACCTTTGAGACTCCTCAGAAATGATTCTGGGATGAATAATCTAAAACATCCACTCCCTGATAGAGAACGCATTATTGTTTGTTCCTCAGTAGGAGCATAAGATTGCCCATTACACCAACAGCATTGAGAATATTTTTTATTCTTTAAAAATTTGAGAGACAGGAAATGCTATTTGCATATTAGGATGCATTTATTTTAGTACTAGAGGGTTTGACAATTTTAAATATGTTAGCCATTTGAATTTTCTGTGAGTTGCCCATTCAAGCCCTTTGCTTATTTTTCTGCAGAGCTCTAGAAATTTTCCTTAAAAATTTGTTTGAGCTCTTTGGACATTAAGAATATCAATCTTTTGTATGTTAGAATTGAGAAATTATACCTTTCTCACATTGCCCTTTACCTTTTTGTTTATGATTTTTCTGTGTACAGAAGTTTTAAGTTGTATGTTGTCAGATTATTTACCTTTTTGCTTTGTTATTTGACTACTTTTGTATTAGAAAATTCTTTCTCACATAAACATTAAATTCACGTAGAGATCAGGGCACCTGGGTGGCTCCGTCAGTTGGGCATCTGACTCTTGATTTCGGCCCAGGTGATGATCTCAGGGTCATGAGATCAAGCCCCACATGCTGGGCGCGGAGCTTGCTTAGGGTTCTTTCTCCCTCTCTCTCTGACCCTCCCCCACGTGCGCACACTGGTGTGTGCTCTCTTTCTCTCTCTCGCTCTCTTAAAAAAAAAAAAATCATGTTCAGATCTCTCCTATTCAGGTCTTTCATATTTTCATTTTCTTGACTAATTGCCACTGAGCTCTGTAAGGCCTGAGTAGAACTCACGGTGTGATTCCTAGGGAAGACCTGAGCTCTGAGGACTGTGAGGCCAGACAGAAGCTAGGCATCTCATAAACAGAGCTGGGGGTACATCTTAGGCACGTGGCAGAAGAGACTTCCTGAGTCTCTTATGGGTAACAGCTTACTGTTACACAAAACTGGTTTCCTTGGTGGAATTATGAGTTGATTTGAATAAATATAAGTTTATTATGTTATCAGGAGGAAAAAATTCCATAACATATATTTTGAAATCCCAATGCCTCGCATGTAGCTGTAGACTACCTCAGTGGCACTGGGGATAGGGTTCACGCATCACTGTAAGCCAAGAAGTGGTTTCACTTCGGTACTAGAAATGAGATGAAGGAAAAAGGAAGCACCAGAAGGGATAGGGCATCTTTCCTCCTTGCTAGATGGAGACATGTGAATGTTGAATGAAGAATGAAGGAAGTCTTTGGGGTTTTTTTGGGCATGCTAGGATAAAGTTTTTATATACATTGAATGAAGCTTCCAAATCAAAGAGCATAAAACAAACAAACCCAGAAATACCTGCAGAGCCCTAAATCTCCTTTCAGTTTCAAATATATTATTTTGTTGTTTCCTGGTAGTTAGTTGACTGATAACAAATTTATTATTAATGACACCTCATACGTTGTAAGCTATACATCAATTTATTTAAAATTGACATGCCAGGAAGATATTCACGGTCTCAAGACAGTTTGGTCAACAGAAGCACATCTACAGATGAGCTGCCTCTGCTAATGACACTCTCAGAGTAACAATAACGAACCGGAGACAACTGAAATCAATTCACTCCTCTCAGGTGCTAAAGAAAAGAGATGTGTATTGCAAGATCTGTGAATAAATGTCCAGACAGATTTCTAAAAATGGTTTAATATTAATCTTATTCAAAATTATCTTTTCTCCTTTAATATAGCAACACCTCAACTAGCAAGAATGCTCTAGAGAAAGACAAATACCATATGATTTCACTCCTATGTGGAATTTAAGAAACAAAACAAACAAGCAAAGGGAAAAAAAGAGAGAGGGATAGGCAAACCAAGAAACAGACTCTGAACTATAGAGAACACACTGATGGTTACCAGGGGGGAGGAAGGGGGAAACAGAGGATGGGGATTAAGGAGGGCACTTGTGATGAGCACCAGGGGTTATATGGAAGTGTTGAATCACTATATTGTATGCCTGAAACTAACATTACACTGTATGTCAACTAACTGGAATTAAAAAATAAAAACTTAAGTAAAAAAAAGAATGCTCTGAGAGGAAGGCAGTTGAGCCAATTTATTTTTAAACGATAATTCCTTAAAAAGTTATTTTACATCAGTATTTACTAAGAATCTTCACATTTGCCTGTCTTACTAAGTTGAGGGGAGATCTGTGATTAATAGTTGGCTAAAACCTTGTGAATACTGTATGTGAAAGTTCTCTAGATTGTGGCAGAATTTGTGTGTGTGGGGGGGTGCACGCGAGCACACGTGCACGCACACAAGGAGAGAAGAGGAAAGAAAGGAAGTTTCCCTCATGCTCACTTGCTGCTAGGGTGCCTACACTTGCCTCCATTCCACGGGCCAGGGGCATATGCGCAGGTCTCCGTTCTGGGCCTGGTTCTGAGGAAGGTTTCTGGAGGCACGACTTAGGTGTGCTTGTTCCCCCACCCCTCCTAATGATTCTGAGTCTCCTCAGATCCCTTACTAAATTCCTTTCTGCCTAAAATGGCTGTAGTCTATTACTGAGGACTGGAGTCAACACAATGAATGTGAAATCTGTGTTTGAGGACTACAAGCTGAACTTGTTTGAGAGTCATC
This sequence comes from Mirounga leonina, assembly GCF_011800145.1. Lineage (NCBI taxonomy): Eukaryota > Metazoa > Chordata > Mammalia > Carnivora > Phocidae > Mirounga > Mirounga leonina. The sequence goes on along the minus strand of NW_023270454.1, from coordinate 60,000,295 downwards.
ATTTTGAGAATGAATTTTCATAATGTAGAAATGTTATCAGCTAGTACATGTTGAACAATCACCATGTACTAGACCTGTGCTAATTACTTTACATGTATTAGCTCTTATAATCTTATAAACAACTGAAAAAGCAGTTTGTGGTCCTTACTTCACTAACTGAGCAGATGGAGGCTTGGCCTGGTTGGGTGACTTGCCCGTGGCCACACAGGGAACACGTGGTTAACTCAGGACTTGAACCCCTGCAAGCTGGCTCCCTGCCCTCTTAAGCACCATGCAGGGAGGAGAGAAAATTCAGCTCTACAGAGAGTAACTAGTTCATGAAACTAGATCTGTTCCTGAAAACAGCTTACTTCTTGGTGACTTATCATTTTCTCTTAGAATACAAAAAAATATCAGTTATCTAACATATAAACGCTGCTAGGTTGTAGTTAACAGATTTTTATTATAGTAAAACATCATAACTACAGTTTTCAAGAATTATTTAAAAGCCCTATACAAGCAGCAAATACATACACTTAACAGTTTATCTGCAATAAACAGAATAAAAAAGTAATCAAATTTTATTTCTGGTATCCACAGCTCTGTGACTTAGACATACTTAAGCTTGGCAAACCTCAGTTTCCTTTTTAGAGTAGAAATGTCATCGTCTATTTTACCTATTTTATAGGTGAAATGGATAATCACATAGGCTTGTCACAAGGATTAATACGACAGTTTTAACAGTGATTTACAAAAATGTATACAAGTAACATTTTATTTTTAATTGCATTGTAATGAGCAGTTTACAAAGTTCTTTTGCATATCTTAATCCACTGAAATCGTATTCTCTGAGATAGATAAGAGATATTATCCTCCTTTTACATGAGGAAACTGAAGTTTGAAGAAGTTTTATGATTTATCCAAAGTCTCACAGCAGACAAGAAGTGGAAAGGATGGCAGAAGCTAGATATTGGACTCACAACTTTACCATATTTGTCAATAACATCTTTATTATTTAAATGATTTTCCTGGGATTATGGCATAGTTGATATTACATGTTTATTCCAATATGGCGCTGGATAAAAGTGGGCCACTCACCTTTTTTACTTCATATTTAATAGCAAGCTTGACACGGCTCAGTGAAGCTTTATGCCTGTGTAGCTCCAAGGGCTCTGCGGATTCCAGATCTCCATTCAGAATAGCTTCTACTTCTTCTGAGTCTCGGCAAAGATCCAACACACCCACTACAAAGTCTTTGCATTGCATGGAGAGCTTCCTATAGTCATTCTAAAAACAAGAGGTTTAAAGTTTAACTCAAGGAGTTTGCTTTAATTCAATGGAAAGTGTTTAGGGTTTTTGTTAATTACAAAAAGGGGTCCCTTCTTCTGGGTAGAAGCTGCTGTTCCTACATGCATGCAAGGCTTGCTGAGTTAGACCCAGGCAGGATTTGCCCACACTCACAATCTCAGCCGGTACCTTCTGCAAACCGCCCACCCATAGGATACAGCTCTGAAAATGGTATGCACATTTGTTACTGGTTTGTATTAAGAGATGTTGGATAAATGCTAATGCTGACAGACCAAAAGGATCAAAAAGAGCGGCATCTCTCTTATATAAACAACAGTTTCCTTAAAGCCAAAACAAAACCATTTCTGTAGTGAAAATTGGTTTAAATGGTAATTTTTCTAAAGTGGTGATCTGACATAGAAGATTGACTATACATGAAAATAACTTGTTCAGTTTCTACTCTCCCTTGCCTTGTTGGAGACGTAGCTTCTCAAAGTGTAGTCCTATCGCCAGCAGCATCAACAGCACCTGGACGTGTATTAGAAGTATGTTCTCAGACCCCATTTCAGTTGTTCCTATCTAGAAACTGAAGAGAGGGCTCAACAATCTATGTAAACACACGCTCCATGTGTTTGTGATACACATGTATGTTTGAGAATGACTGGTTTCTAGTGAATGTAAAGAAATGGACAGGTACCAACAGAGAGAGGAGGTATTTTTCCTTATTTGTCTGAAGGTTATCATGTCCTGCAGAACTGGAAGGAGAGAAATGTCTGATTATATGTAATTGAATTCTCAGGGGTTGCAGAGTATCAATACCTGAGAGAAAATTTCCAGGCCAGTGGAACTAACACCTTGCTAAAAATAATCTGTGAATCTTTAATTTCATTAGCATATTTATATAGTGCCATGGACTGGGATAAGGAAGTCACTTGGCAACATTCCCTGTTACCTTCTGAATGGAGTTCTATTTCTAGCACTTTGGTTCCAGTTAAGGTATCAATGACCATCTGTTGGGAAAGTATCTCACTTTCAGAAACCCCAGTTCTACTTCTATGGCTTTCACTAAAATTTTAGCCCATTAAGAAGGTTAACCGGGGGACTCCTGGGTGGCTCAGTCGGTTAAGCGTCTGCCTTCGGTCAGGTCATGATCCCAGGGTCCTGGGATCGAGGCAGCATCAGGCTCCCTGCTCAGTGGGGAGTCTGCTTCTCTCTTTCCCTCTGCCTGCCATTCTCCCTGCTTGTGCTCTCTCTCTGACAAATAAATAAATAAATAAATAAATAAATAAATAAATAAATAAATAGTTAACCGATGATAGTCTAATTTGGCACACTTGAGGAAAATAGAGTTCCCCATTTCAATATGGCCCGAGATACTATACGTGTCTCAAGTAATACCTAGCACAGCAGAATTTCCAGGCTTCCAAAAATCCTACTTAAAAAAAAAAAAAAAAAGACATGAAGAATTTGAATTTTTTCCTTTAAATAAATAATTGATTTGATGGGCAAAAAATCACGTCACCAACTAAAATAAAGAAGAGAGACTGTTTAAAGGCTACACAGACTAGAAAAGTTTCCATTTCAGATATCAGAAATTCAGATAAGGAACAGTTACAGTTAATCTTTTTCCCCTCATAAGAGAATAGATAAAATGAATAAAAACTTCAGTCTTTGGTTTCCATTCAAGTTGGTACCATGCAACTGATAAAATTAATAAAATGTTCAGTCCCTGGTTTCTAGGCAGAGTGTCAGTTAAATATCCATCTGCTTCCATTCCTGAGAGACTAATGAAATATTTTATTATAGCATCCAGAAGTATTAAATTCATGTCTGTTTCCATATAAAGCTCTCCTTTTAATACAATTTTTTTAGACGAAATTTCCTCATGTTACTCCTCAGTTCAGACTGTTTTATAAGATTTGATGCAACACAGGATGACCATTTCTCCATTGATCAGAAAAAAGAGAGACTATTCCAATGTTGGAAGAAAACAGTAGCCACCTCTGCAGTAACACCTCAGTATAACTCATTGCTTCAAAAAAATCATAATCAGTAAATTGTCTTAAAGAAAGCTGTGTGGTTTGTTCACATCCACAGAAACATCAATCAAGAAACAAAAACTGGTAGTTATACAAGTTGCAAAAACAACACTTTGTCTTCATAACACTGTAAGCATTTCCTGCTGGAAGAATTCTGTTGCCTAAGTGCAGAAAAGAATCAGTGCTGGAGGTAATGGCAATTTCTTTTATTGAGGGCATGGGATGTTGCTTTATCAACAGATACGGAGCTCCCAGGGAAAGACGGAGGGCCCCAGCTAAAGACAGCCTTTTCTCAGTTGCAAAAGGAACTACCTGAAGTCTGCATTGCACCATGAGGTGACTAGATTAGTTCTACCATGAGGTCCTGCCTAATGTTACTCAATGACTTGGACCATTTGTCTGGTTTGCATTTTCTAGTAATTTTCTCTTAATTTAGTTTTGCTTAATCATCTTCATCATGCCACTCTTCTAATACCATGGCTCTCCACAAAGTTACCAGAAGGACCTGTGACCTTCTTTTTAGATGAAGGAACTCAAAAGCCCGAAGACCTGCTCAAGCCAAGGGAAGAACGAGGATGCCTGGTCCTCGTCACAACCTGTCTACAGGTTTTAGCACACTTAATGTTTGTGGTTTAATCATCATTCTAATCCCTTTTTATCTTTAAGAGAAAAGTTGGAATTCAACTCTAAGGAGGCTTGGTTCAGTCAGATCCTTTCCCTAATAACAAAAGAAGCAGGATAGTATAGTGGTTAAAAGCTTAGATCTTGCCATTTGCAATGAGGTGGATGGAACTAGAGGGTATTATGCTAAGCGAAATAAGTTAATCAGAGTAAGACATGTATCATATGATCTCACTGATATGAGGAATTCTTAATCTCAGGAAACAAACTGACGGTTGCTGCAGTGGTAGGGGGTGGGAGGGATGGGGTGGCTGGGTGATAGACATTGGGGAGGGTATGTGCTATGGTGAGCGCTGTGAATTGTGTAAGACTGTTGAATCACAGACCTGTACCTCTGAAACAAATAATACATTATATATTAAAAAAAAGAAAAGAAGATAGTAGGAAGGGAAAAATGAAGGGGGGGAACCAGAGGGGGAGACGAACCATGAGAGACTGTGGACTCTGAGAAACAAACTGAGGGTTCTAGAGGGGAGGGAGGTGGGTGGGTTAGCCTGGTGATGGGTATTAAAGAGGGCACATATTGAATGGAGCACTGGGTGTTATACACAAACAATGAATCATGGAACACTGCATCAAAAACTAATGATGTAATGTATGGTAATTAACATAACATAATAAAATAAAATAAAAAAAAAAACAAAAGCTTAAATCTGAAGCCAGACTTCCTGGGTTCAAACACTGCTTCTACCACCTACTAGCTGTATGATCGGGTGGAATTTACTTAGCCTTTCTGATGAGAATAAGCCTACCTAATGTTGCTGCTATGAGGATTATATGCTTATGGCATGCTTCATGCACTAGTACTATAGAAATACCACAGTGTTATTGGGTACAGCACGTTAGATAGAATATCTAGTCCTGGGACCCAAGACACCTAAATCTAGACTTAGCAGATGGGTCCTTGGCTAATAGGCTTTGTTTTCTCATTTGTAAAATAAGAGGTCTGTACAACTAGAGGACTCCTAGAATATCTTCCTGCTTTATAAAATGCCATCTTGCTTTTGGATTATATTTCTTTACCTCTTCCTCACAGCCCTACTGTGATGTAAGTTAAAATTGCTTTTCTAATTTAAAGAGAGGAAAACTGAGGCATAGGGGAGGAAAATACCTTCTTTTTTCAAAAAAAAAAAAGTGCATCATTGACTCACAATTAAGAAACTTCACTTTGCATTCTCACAGTTTAATAAATGACTAGCTTTCTTACCAATGACATTCAGAAGATTAGACCTAGAGTCCATCCTGTCCAATATTCTGTTTCTCAGAATAGCTTCAGACATCATTTGCACATCCAAACTATTTCTTTAATAACCTGTCACCAAGCTGTCCTCCATTAATTTATCTAAATCTATATCCTAGAATGTTCAACCTTTTGGGGTAATGACCTTCATATGTTTTCGGCACCATGCCTCCTGTATTCTTCAAGGAACTCTGAAAGCTGCGCACTGCCTGAGAACCTTCTCGGATGCACCTAAGTGATGGCAATTTGAGGGGTGAGACGATAATCTTACAGGCCATTGATAAGATAAAATAGGTACAGTGTCTAAAAGGGGGAAAAAATCACCTCTTTTTCACTAGGAACACATTAGTTTTTCATTTCAAGGCTAGTATTTTGAGGGCATGGTCTCTATGGAAAGAATATAGTGAACACACGGAATAGGGCAAATTAGGTTACCTGGTTGCCTCAGAAATGAGCTTCACTCCCACTGCCCTTTCCGAGCTCAGAGTCTCTGGGTCTGTGTCATGAAAGCACTATTTTCTCTGTCTGTCTAAAGCCCTGACAGTTGGACAGGAGCATAGGACAAGAGGGCAAAGAGATGAAAGGAAGGCAGATATGGAAAGGAATAATAAGGACAGGCAAGAAACAGGAAAGAAAAGAAACAGTCAGGGGAGAGAGACTTGTCCTTAGAGACTGTAAATCCTGAAGAACCATCTGTATTCTGGCTCAGAGAGGGTTATGCTACCCAAGTGCTTTCCGTGCAGTTTAGAAAAAGGAACTGTGAAATTTAGACGATTTTTGCATATCCTTAGATACTTGGTAGCTTCCTGGACTCCCTCTTAAATTCAGTTGTGTTTTCTTCTCTTTTTGCCTCTTGTAATATTTTCCAACATTTGAAAGGTTATCAGAGGTGACTCTTCAAGTCAGGGTAAAGGAGGTTCTAAGTATTACCAATACAGATTTAGCCAGCTTCAGGGGAAAACTATGAATAACAAATTTTTAAACTATCGCTTCACTGAGATGACTTCTCTGGGCAGGATTGCAAACATCACCATCTTTTATAAATTATTAAAGCATAATATGAGAAAATATTCCCTTTTGTAGAATCCCTTTTACAGATTTTCAATATACTATCAAGCAAAATGGAAAAAACAAGGCTTGAATGACATTTGAAATAGTGGCAAATACATTTAGAATTATATTTTTTATTACTATGTCAAAATAATGATATTCAGAACTATTTTACCTCAATGCTTTTCTATTCTCTCTAAACAGAATTTGAAGTTTTCAATTTGCTCTGAGTTCTGTCTAAAAATAAATAAATAAATAATTCCTTTTGAGTCCAAGGAAATACATCTTTTCATATATCACATAATGAATCTCTTCAAAGAGAGTAACTATAAGGTGATATTTATTTTTTCTTTGTATTTTTCCACATTTTTACAATAAATATGTGTAGCTTTTATATCAGAAAAAATTTTAATGGAATAACAAAATTATACTAAGGCCAGATCTCTACCAGGACAAGATGAGGGTTGATGAATATCTAGGGAAAGGGAAACAAAAAACATGCAAAACTTTCCTGCCGTTTTTTAAGTGATATTTTTTAAAAAGACCATTTTTCTAGAGCAGGTTTAGGTTCACAGTAAAATTAAGAGGAAGGTACATGAATTTCCGTATGTGCCCTGCCCCAAAACGTACACAGCTTCTCTCATCAACATCTCTCACCAGAGTGGTACATTTCTTACAACTGATGGACCTTCACTGACATATCATAATCATCCAAAGTCCATAGTTCACATTAGGGTTCTCTCTTGGTGTTGTAAATTCTATGGGTTTGGATAAATGTATGACATGTAGCCATCATCATAGTATCATACAGAATATTTTCACTGCCCTAAAAATCCTCTGTGCTCCACTGATTTATTCCTCCCTCTCCACTCACTCCTAGCAACACTGATCTTGTTACTGCCTCCATAGTTTTGCATTTCCCAGAATGTCAGATAGTTGGAATCATATAGTATGCAGCCTTTTCAGATTGGCTTCTTTCACTTAGTAATATGCATGTAAGGTTCCTCCATGTCTTTTCATGGCTTAATAGCTCTTTTCTTTGTTTCATACCATTTTCTTGCAACCCCTTAACCTGAATTATATTGCTAGTTGCATTTGCGCAAATCTCACTTAAGTATGAAAAACTGTAATAAGATCTGAAAGACCGAATAATCACTCTTTCTGTGATCTGACACCACAACACTAAAAATTGGATTAACTCAGCATCCAGAAAATAATTTAAGGAATTGATGTCTACAATAATCTTAAGTGGACAATAGGAGACAAGAACCTGCTGAAAAACAGTTTGACTTTCACCAGAACCATGAAATCTCCTTTTGCCCCAGATTTAAAGGTAGAACCATCCAAAATACATAAGAGGATGTAGCAACCGAATAAAAGAAAAAAATGTTGTCACTAATGTATAATTTTTGTAAAAAATAATATTGCTTAAAAAACAATAATACTGCTTGACTGGAAATGATGTTCAGAAAAAAAGTTCCTCCATTAAAACAAAATAATTTGCTATCCTTGTATTTCTGGGTTGACCCAATGTCTATGGCTCACCACTCTGAATATACATTTGTGGATTTCAGGGAGAGGCATTTTTGTCATATTAATAAAATGACTTTAATTGTATTTCATATTAGTCTTTTGACTTTCTATCTAAAGGGATATACACATGTTTGGGTCAATAAACAGCAAAACTAAATACTCTTCTGTGTTGTGTGCCACATAGCACTAACTACAGAAGAGGAACAAGAATTTGGGAGCCAAAAAGTCACATCAAATCCCTCCTTTAAACAAATGCGGGGGGGGGGGAAGTCTTGCGTTCTACTTAATGCTCATCCCCACAGAACAGCACCATAACTATAGCTCTCTAATCCAGTATATACCCAGCCCCAAGGCGAATTTATCACAGCACCATGCTGAGAGGGGGAAATCATTTCTGAACAACATTTCCAATATCTGGTGATTTTAAATCCGCTGGGCAAAACTGATTACAGAGCAAACTTTGGAAGGCACCAGGCGGCAGTAGGAAAGTGGATGAGCGTGCAGGGTAGCCGGGGTGGAGCGCGGAGCTTACCTTGAACTCCTTCTCTATGTTGGCCAGCTTGGCCAGCTCGTTGCTGAGCTCCAGGGCGGTGAGCACCGGGTCCTCGCTAGACAAGGACAGGTACGCCGGGCTGGCCAGCCCCTTGTAGGCATTGATCCTCGAGCGTGAGTGGCTGAAAGAGTCGTGCCTCTGCTTCTCCATGCAGTCTCCGCACTTGCAGAAATAGTCGTGCGGCCGCTCGATCCTGGCGCCCTTCATCAGCAGCATGTGTACCACCTCGTACTTCTGGCAGTGCGCCGCCAGGATGATGGGCGTGATGTCGGGCGAGAAGCGCGTGCCGTCCTCGTCGTAGGCGTAGAAGTCGTCGTCCTGCAGCTCCTGCTCACAGGGGCTCAGGGTCAGGCGCTTGCTGGCCGCGAAGCCGGGGTGGTTGAGGATGGCTTCCACGATGCGCACGTAGCCCTTGCTGATGGCAAGGAGCAGGGCGTCGCCGATCCGCGCCAGGTTCTCCTTCTTCAGCAACAGCTCTGTCACCTCCAGGTGCTCGTTGCCCACGGCCAGCTGCAGCGCGTTCTGGCCCATGTAGTCCACGCAGTTGACGTTCAGCGTCTTGGACTCCTCCAGCATCTTGCGCACCACAGGGATGTTGCCATACTCCGCAGCGTCGAGGAAGCGCTCCTCCTCGGCAGTGAGGCTAGTGCCCCGGTCATTGAACATGAAAGCCGGGCCCCGGACGGCCTGGCGCCGGCCCTTCTCCCGCATCACCGTCTTGCGCCTCAGAGATGGACTTTCCTCCATGGACCTAATCAGCAGCAGTGAAAAACAACTGTAGACCACTAGGGTGTATTGCTTCCTCCCACAGATCCAGCCCTTTCCAAGTACACAGCACCTACAGCAGACCTGTGGCCCGCGGGCAGCTGGGTCAGTTGCTAAACAACGCACCTGAAATTTACACCTGTACCTAATACCGGCTGCTTGAACCCAGACAGAACAAGGGTTCCTGTTCAAAAGAAAATGGCATTTGGAAGAAATCCTAATATAAACAAGGTCTAGACATCCATGCTTCCCTTGTGGCCCTGGTATAGATGGAACTCACTGGACCTTGTATAAATAAGCATACTAGTCTTAAAAGTCTTGAAAATAGAGGTCTAGCAGGTTCTTGGCACCAAAGCACTAGGATTTAAGGCTAAAGAAAGCAAATTTTTCCAGAATTAGACCAGAAGAATCCTCTCAAATCATTGCATATTTTTAACTAAATAAAATAATTGACGGGGGGGGGGGGAAGTCTAAGATTTAGGTCAAGGATCTTTCAGGATCTTACCTTTGTTATCTTTTCCTCTTAAGGGTATCTGCCTCCCCCCCGCCCCCCAAAAAAACCCAACTTACTTGCTTGAAAATAACTGTGACTTTGTAATAAGAATTGTTTAATTACCAATATTATATAATTGCCTCTTTGAAGTAAAATGATATAGTATGATTTATGGTTGAAAAATCACTACTATTGGGCCACCTGGGTGGCTCAGTCAGTTAAGCCTCTGACTCTTGATTTCGGCTCAGGTCATGATCTCAGGGTTGTGAGATCAAGCCCAGAGCCCTACATCCAGCTCCACACTGGGCGAGGAGCCTGCTTAAGATTCTCTCTCGCCCTTTCTCTCTCTCACCCTCTCCCCTCCCACCCCCTCCCCTTCTCTAAAAAAAAAAAAAAAAAAAAATCACTACTATTATTTTATGAATAAAGCAACCGGACACTAATTGTATATCCAGAACAATGTACCTAATACGAACCACATTCATTGAGATTTAGCTGCATTATGAAAGTGATGTCATTAATTGATGTGTACAGTGATTCAGGTTCACATTTTAATTGATGGTGAGTAAATTCATTTCTTTGGACTTCTTTACCCCAGATGTAAAATGGAAATTTACAAAGTGCTCCAGAGTTTCCTCATGAGCACATGAACAAAAAGCTTTTTTAGAAGTTCTGAGTCTTTGAAAAATGATGCTAAATAAACAACATAATTTTTAACACTGTGATTGCTTTTTTTTAACATTGTGATTACTTTTACTATTTAAACGGCTGTTATTATAAATACAAATCTGCATCTTTACCCTTAGCCAGTTCTAACATTCTTGCTGACTTCAATGCTTAAGATAAGCTCCTTTAAAATATCTGTGATTTTTGTTTTGTGTATGAGCTGCAACCAAAAATACCAGATAAAGCTCTTTTTACATTACCGACTTCTGAAGCAAATAATAGTGACAAGTTAAAAGTGAATGGCTGGGGGAGAAAAATGCTTTCCTTCTATGATATATATTCCAGAAATACTTTCCACCATTGATAAAACAATATTCACAGAGTCAGGGGCTGCAAACTATGCTAGAGAAGACACTGTCCTTCTCCCTGGGGGTCTGGGAGCAGAAGTCAGAGGCAGTTACCAGCCCCCACTCAATTCTCACCTCTGTTGACCTCAAACCAAGAGAGGAGTACAGAAGGCACTGGCAGAGGTTTCTCACGTGGAGACCAAGGGAACATGGCCAGGCAAACCTGGGTCATCAGAGGTGATAACCAAAGAGGTCCGGAGAGGCACGTTAACTCCAAGGGCGACAATGCTAGACTGGCACCCCATCCTAACTGCTCAACTAGTGTCAGGTGATCAACTTTTTAAAATTAAATAAATAGAGTATTTATATGTATATACAACTTTATATACATACATATATATGTACACACATGTACGCACACACATACATATGTGTTTGTAGCAATTTCCAGAAAGCAACACAAGAGGCTTTTAATTGTAGTTATACCTGGGCTCTGAGCAGTAGAACTGAGGAGCCAGAGGAGAAGGGAGATTTCTGCTCTTCACCTATACCCTTTTGCACATTTTGATTACTTTTGACCACAGTTTGAATATTTTTATTAAAAATAAAATTCATCATGGATGCCTGGGTGGCTCAGTCATTAAGCATCTGCCTTTGGCTCGGGTCATGATCCCAGGGTCGTGGGATGGAGCCTGGTGTCGGGCTCCGTGCAAAGCGAGGATCCTGCTTCTCCCTCTCCCTCTGCCCTTCCCCACTGCTTGTGCATGCTTTCACTCTCAAATAAATAAATAAAATCTTTTAAAAAGTAAAAATAAATAAAATAAAATTCATATTTTTAATGTCTATAAATTTTATTCCCTTAGTTGACAAAAATTTTTAAATGTAGGTGCTTATTGGCAATGATTACATTATAATCTTTCTGAAGCTAAATAAATGCCCTATCAGTGTAGTATGGATGTATGTTGTGTAGGGTAGCATGTAGAGTGAGGTGTGCATAGTGTGTAGTGTGTGTGGGAGACAAGGAGGTGTAAGGGTGGGTCGGGGTTGGGGTGTGTTGTGTGTGTATATATGTGTGTGTCTGTATGTGTTGGTATGAGGATGATTTTTAGGTGGACAAGAACCGGGAAATAGCAGGGGTGCCTGGGTGGCTCAGTCATTAAGCGTCTGCCTTCAGCTCAGGTCACGGTTCCAGGGTCCTGGGATTGAGCCCCGCATCGGGCTCCCTGCTCCTCAGGAAGCCTGCTTCTCCCTCTCCCACTCCCCCTGCTTATGTTCCCTCTCACACCATCTCTCTCTGTCAAATAAATAAAATCCTTTAAAAAAAAAAAAAAGAACTGGGAAATAGCATTCACTGGACTGCATAGAAGAGAACTTTGTTTCAAGACCAAACTCTATGACAGGGCTTTAAACAAATCTGGTAAATACTGTACTGTGGTAGGTGAGTATCTTTTGTTATTCCTAATGGTACTGACTTTTTTGGGTTAATATTTTTACTATGAAGCTACAAACTGGAACTCTTCAAATGGCTAGAATTTCCATATGGCATAAAAGATGAATTTTATGCTTACCAGTGATAATATATTGACATTTTCTATAATTCCAGAAGGTATCTGCAGAGTATATATGTCTGAAGAATTCCAATCTATACTCAGATACATTATCTTTGCGGAAATAAACTCATTATTAAAGTGTCACATCTTAATGGAAAGGGCTCTTTATCTAATGATTGCTATCTACAACAAAAATCACTTATAAAAACCCCACCTTTTCTCCCCAAAGAGTGTGATTTGAAAATACCGGAATATGATTTTTTAATGAATTTTTCTTTGCATTTCTGAAAATTTAACATTTTTTTCTTAGTATCTCTTCCTCTTTCAGAACTAATATCTCCATATTGTGTATTTGAGCTGAAATGTGGGATTTTAGTACTACACAACACATGTCACATGAGTCATTTTGATTTTGTCTTTAAAAGATTCTAACACTGAGTTAAGTGTGAAGTCAATTTCTGAATTAGAACAAATTATACAGCTATTTCAAAATAAAAGAGCTGATCTAATGTATCTTCATGGTGAATCTATGTAGGAAGTGCCTTTAAAAAAAAAAAACAACTTGACTTACAGTATTAGGTAAAACAACCTTCATTAATCTGGAATGATAGGATGGTATGAGTCACACTGAATTCACCTTGTCCACAATTCATAAACATGGCGCCAATCTTAGCTGGTCTTGACAGTGCATCTCCGCTAGCATGAGAAATAAGGAAGGAATGAGGGTGAAAGGGAGAGGATGCCTCGCTTTAGTAATATTAACACTAAAATCATTTTGCCAGACATTTTTTTACCTTCAGATCTCCATCCAGTGGGTTGACTCATTCAGCACTACAAGGGTCCATTGCACAGGGCCTTCTTTCTTATAAGGGCATTGGAGTACCACTGACCTAAACCAGCTGCTCAAAAGTCCTCTTGCAGGCTCAGGCTGATATGGATGCCTGGTAATATCTGTCTGCTGTGGACTGCACTGTGTCCCCCCACAAATCCATATGTTTAAGCCCCACCTCCCAATGTGATGGCATCTGGGAATGAGCCTTTGAGAGGTTAGGAGGCAATTATGATTAGATGAGGTTATGAGGGTAGAGCCCTCATGATGGGATCAGTGCCCTTGTAAGAAGAAACAGTAGAGAGTTCTCATGTTCTTTCCCTCCCTCTCTCTCCCCCCACCTCAAGCCCCCACCCCACCCCCACTCCACGAGGTGAAGACCCAGCAAAAAAGAGCCACCTGCAAGCCAGGAAGAGAGAGCTCTCACTAGAACCTGACCATACTGGCACCATGATCTCAGACTTCTGACCTCCAGGACTGTGAGGAAAAAACACTTCTGTTGTTTAAGCCAGTCTATGGTATTTGGTTGACAGCCCAAGCTGAGTAAGACAGTGACCATACATCTTAAGAAAAAAAAAATGCATGCTATATGAAACAAACTTTGGATTCTTGGTACTTCTCCAAACAAAAGCAGATAAAAAGTTCTTTCTGAGAAATATTTTGGTGTACCCAAAGGCAACCCTTTGCTCCATTGCATTCAGAGGTAAAAATACAAGTAACACTCCTCAGTCTTCATAACTTTGACATAAACTCATCTGACTTCTAACACTGTTTCTCTAAATGTGACATGAGGACCACCTGCCTCAAGATCACTTGGAGTGCCTATTAGAATGCAGATTTCTGGGACCCATTTTAGATGAATTAAATCAGAATCTCTCAGGGGTGGGGCTATGGAATATGTATTTTATTTTTTAAAAAAGATTTTATTTACTTATTTGAGAGAGAGCGTGAGAGAGAGCATGAGAGAGAGAGGGAGCACACAGGCAGAGGGGAGGGGCAGAGAGAGAAGCAGGCTCCCTGAGGAGCAAGGAGCCTGATGCAGGGCTCATCCTAGGCCCCTGGGATCTGAGCTGAAGGCAGACTCTTAACCAATAGAACCACCCAGGTGCCCAGGAATATATATTTTAAATGAACATCCTTTGAAATTCCCAAGCACACTAAAGGTTGGGAACCTCCAGCATAAAAACAATGGGATTATCCTGAATCAATGACCCCAGACTATGAGGCCCTTAAACACCTGTCATACTGGCCCTGACAAAAGTCAAGTTGAAATAACATGTGTGAGCACTGCAGCCTAAGGGACAAACAGCCATATGTTTGTTTAGGTTCCCTGTGTTTTATTAACATTTAAAATTTGAACCTCAGGAAGCTGAACTTCAGCAAGTCACCTGAATCACAGTAAATAAGAAGCCTGCAAAATGCCTTCACCAGTGACTCGTGACCGCCCCCCCTCCTGCTACCCCCGCAGCAAGGTGTCCTGAGTCAACCAGGGCAAAGATATTGTATTTGGAAAGACAAAAGAGAAAAGCACCTTACTACTTTTTCCAAAAATACCCTTGACAGTATAGGAATATCTTGACAGTATAGAAGTAAGCAGAATAATATGTTTATAAGACAATGAAAAATGAATCTGAAGAACAAGGAAAACACGGTTGGCTGGGCAGCATCCTTGAAAGTCAACCAGAGAATTCTAGTTTGTTTGTTGTTGTTATTTAAGAGAAGTGTGACAGTAAAAGCAGAATTTAAGAAGAGCAAGGTGCTGGGGATGGCTATGGCATGCAAGGAGGAAAATTAGGAGTAGCCTGTGGCACTGGAAAGAGTCTGGAGTCAAACAGAGAGACCCCAAGTTGAAGCCCAGATCTGCATTTAGCTACATGTGTTACAGTGGGCAGGTTTTTTAATCTCAGTTTTCTTATCTATGAAAGGGAAATAATACCTGCTTCATAACTAAATAGGAATTAAACATGATAGTGCGTGAAAAACATACCTATATGCCAGGTGCTGAGTAAAGTTTAGTAGCCTTCCTTCATGCCATCTCTGCTGGAAAGCTGGTCTAATAATACAGCTACGATTGGCTAAAGATCTGGAAGACGGTGCTGGCAATGAGAATTGGAAGGGAGAGTCCAGGACACAAAACATTCCAAAGGAGAAGCTTCAGAACTTTGAGACTGACAGCATCAAGACGGTGAGTCATAGATGACCTTGAAATTGCTTAATCTGGGGGCGCCTGGGTGGCTCAGTCGGTTAAGCGTCTGCCTTCGGCTCAGGTCATGATTCCCGGGCCCTGGGATCCAGTCCCGCGTTGGGCTCCCTGCTCGGCGAGAAGCCTGCTTCTCCCCCTCACCCTGCCTGCGGCACCCCCTGCTTTTGCTCTGTGTCTGTGTGTGTGTCAAATAGATAAAATCTAAATAAAAGAAAATAAAGAAATTGCTTAATCTGAATAAGGAAGTGGTGCTTGTTAAGAGAGAGGGTGAGTTGGGACATTTTAGAGTGACCAGAGAACAACAGGTGTACATGTAGGATCTGAGGTCAAGGGGGAGGACAGGACATGGCAAGAGATTTGGGAGCTCAAAAGAACAAATAGTTATTGAGTACTTACTCCCTATGGGTCACTGGATAATGAGAAATAAAGAATTACCTGACCATCCAGGAATATGTGCACATGTGAGGGGATATTTATTAATACTGTATTTCTTTAAAAAAATTCATGTAACCATAAAATAGGTTTAGAACACATGGAATATATGATAATTGATTTTAAATCTATGTGAGAAATCATTTAGGAGGAGGGAAAAGAATGTACCAGAAATCTGGGGTAGAATAATGATGGTAACTGAACACTTTTAGATCTAAGCTAAATTGCTAGATTTCCTGGGCCAAAAAAAAAAAAAAAGGCAAGGGTTATATAGTTTATATATTATTAGATTAAAAGAAGCAAACTTATCTGGAGAGAGAGGCCTATTAATACACAATTCTATGATAACTTTAGCACTTGCATCCTCATAAAAGGTACAATGGATATGGATATGACAACCTCTTAACCCTTTAAATGCAATTTTGAAGACGACATAGTAACCTTTTAAAAATATCAATCCTTGATAAAAGCAAGGGCGTGACATTAACAAGTCACTGGTGAAGGCATTTTGCAGGCTTCTTATTTACTGTGATTCAGGTGACTTGCTGAAGTTCAGCTTCCTGAGGTTCAAATTTTAAATGTTAATAAAACACAGGGAACCTAAACAAACATATGGCTGTTTGTCCCTTAGGCTGCAGTGCTCACACATGTTATTTCAACTTGACTTTTGTCAGGGCCAGTATGACAGGTGTTTAAGGGCCTCATAGTCTGGGGTCATTGATTCAGGATAATCCCATTGTTTTTATGCTGGAGGTTCCCAACCTTTAGTGTGCTTGGGAATTTCAAAGGATGTTCATTTAAAATATATATTCCTGGGCACCTGGGTGGTTCAGTTGGTTAAGAGTCTGCCTTCAGCTCAGGTCATGATCCCAGGGGCCTGGGATGAGCCCTGCATCAGGCTCCTTGCTCCTGTATCAGTGGTTAGTTAGAGTTAGGTGGGTGTGTTTAGGGGAGAAGAAGAGAAGACAAATTTTAGAGGAGTGCAAAGAGAAAGAGCAAGGTAATTTTCAGCTTTTTGTAGGAAAAAATGGGATTTTGCAAGCAAAATTTAGGAAAAAGAGAAATTGTCTTGAGGAAAGATTTGCTCAGTTCCTTCATTTCTCTAATTAGTTCTGAGGGAACCTGATCATAGAATGTTCTCATCGTGCAGACAAGACAGCTTTTGACAGCAAGGCCATGATGCTTCCTGTCTTAACAGAAGAAAGAAAAAATAAAAGGGAAGTAAAAATTAAGATGTGGATCCAAGAAATTGAAGAACCACTGAGGGTAAGAGATCTGGGACAGCCCAGCCCGGTTAAGTAGGGAATGGTGTGGGCTTTGTCAAGCCACCCTAAGTTCCCATGTGGTGTGGACCCTGTGCTGAGAGCCAGAGACCCTGCACCCTGACTAGGGACACCACTGGTGCTGTAAGCTGGGTTAGAGCCCTGGAGCTCCTGGGAGTTGAGCTCAAACCATATAAGCCAAGGAGCATGACTGGGTTATAACAAAGGTAAGTCAGCCAAGATCGAGTTATTTTCACTGACAAGCAGCACCCAAGTAGACAATGAACATCGCCCAGAGACCAGAAGAATCAGAGGACAACAACTCTTTCTTTCCTCCAGGGGACACATAAGCTCCCTTCCCCCAGTGCCCAGATGCTACAGAGGACAGTGGGGGGGGGGGGGGGGGCTTTCTGAGAGTCTGAGCTATTTTATCCAAGTAAGAGGCTATTTATTAAAAGGAAAATTTACTTTATAACATCAGACTAGGATCAATGAAATTGGCTTCACAGCATCTCCCTAGGGTGCCCTGAACTAGAGGTGTATACATGAACCATAAGGAGACTACGACCCCTTGAAGAGATTGGAGGGAAGAATCAGCAAGCAAAAATGCCTTAGATATGAGCTCAAGGCACAAGGAGACACTGTCCTAGTTGACCTATTCCCTGCAATAATGTAGGGCAAGTCTTCCCTCCTATTAACTCACATAACTGCTTAACTGCTTAATTAACTTAATTGCTTGATTGATTGTTTAATTCACTTGTGGGATGAGAATAAGTGTCTGTTTAGCAAACAAACAAAAAAAACCCCCAAAATTTAAAAAACGAATTTAAACCACAGAATGGACATTTGGTTTATTTTTTTTCTCTCCTGGTCAGCAGGTGGGAGGCTCAAGAGAAAGACCTATTATAGGCAGATTACAGGAGCAACACATTGCTGCTCATCTAAGTTGTTCTGGTTTCTTGACCCTGCTACACCTGCCTCTGGGATGTTCCTTTTGTTTCTTTCCATCCCTGGGCCTACCATTATTTCTGCCCAATTGATACTAAGTCTATAGACAAAGAGATTCAGTCAGAATGGTAAGTCACTTCCTTAAGGTCATTAAAGGATAAAGAATTAGAAGAAGAGAGCTCAGAGGTCCTCTCCCAGGCTCTCTCCCATGCTCTCTCCGGGGAATAAGAAAAAAATGAATAAAGGTTGCAAATCAAAATAATGTTATTAAAATGTATGCTTAGCTTATGTTTTGGAACACTTGGGTTCTAGAAAGAACAGCTTCAAAAACTGCTCTTTGGATTGAATCACAATCTCTTTAGCACTCAGCAACAAATGAGCATTATTAAAGAAGTCAAATCCTTTACTGAAATGAAGAATTAGCCAACTACTCAATTCATGTAGCAAGCTGGCAAACAGAGTAATAACACCATCAATGTGGGCCAAAGCAATGAGAATAACACCCAAGTTGTTTTGACGAAGCTGTTCACCCCCCTGAAGAAAGTGAATGTGCCAACCGGCCAGGATCCAGTCTGTCATTCTGTGAAGGGCAAGAAGAGCAGAAGGAGCCACAGAAGAGAAGTAGTGCGAAAAAGCACAGAGGAGGGGGGGAAAGCATTAGAGAGCAACGGCCATGTTACAGTGTCCGGGGTGGTGATAACTGGAAGTGATGATAAGGGTGGGAAGCAGCAGGCACTGACAAAGGACAAGAAAGTCAGAGATGAAAAATCAAAAAGTAGACAAACCTCATAGTCCCCCTGGCAAGCAGGCAGCTGTCAGTCAACGTGGCTGCCTCTGGAGACACCTGACATCTATACCATATGGCTTTCGTGTGAGTGGGCTCGCAGGGAGGGAGGGTGTCTCACAAACAGCCTCAATGGAGCATCAAAAACACATGTTTTGAAAATCTCTTAATATATGTATTTGGAGAGGGGAAGAAGTGGAGTGGGGGACACTCTGAACTTCAGTACATCCCCTAAGGGCATCAGTATGGAAGACTAGAGGAAGGCAGCCCAATCTATTCAACTCTTTGGTGAATAGGGTACAGGGCTACAGGGAGTCCCATGTCCCACACCGCCTAGTGCTGAGCTCACATCTCCTGACACCACAAACAGCTCAATAACACATTGTCTCAATAGCAACCAAACCAACAAGATAAGGAGCTCCATTTAAGAAACAGGAAAGCAGGGGCGCCTGGGTGGCTCAGTCATTCGTTAAGCGTCTGCCTTCGGCTCAGGTCATGATCCCAGGGTCCTGGGATTGAGCCCCGCATTGGGCTCCCTGCTCTGCGGGAAGCCTGCTTCTCTCTCTCCCGCTCCCTCTGCTTGTGTTCCCTCTCTTGCTGTGTCTCTCTCTGTCAAATACATAAATAAAATCTTTATAAAAAAAAAAAACAGGAAAGCATAGCTTTCATTTCTAAAGATTCTCATCCCACCAAAAAAAAAAAAAAAAAAATTAATCGGTAGAGATTCCAGCACTTACAAGTCTGGAGAGAGATCTGGGTCTCCACAGTAATTAATTTCCTGACAGTTTCTGTTAGCCTGTGCTATATTCAGAATCCTCTAGGTATGAGTTTAATAAATCTATTAGACAATGCTAATTTGGGTATATACCCTAATCGCCAAGTCAGAGAAAAGAGGCTGTTGTATATTTAAGGAGGAAAGCTCCGGTCTTCTCCCTTCATCACTTTCTTTGTCATCCCTCTCATGAAAGCTCTTTGCCAGACCCCTCAGCAGCCACAACCAGAAAAGCAAAAAGGCCACTTAACAATGTGTTCCTTCTTCCACTGGGAACAGAGGTGAAGACCCCTAATCATTGCCTGTATGGCATGATAATACTTCTTAAACGCATGTACTTTCTAGAACTTAGATGTTTCTGCTTTCAGGAACTGTATTTTGTGTATAACTCGGTTAAACTGACTGTTGCATTGCTTTTTTTTTTTTTAATATTTTATTTATTTAACAGAGAGAGAGAGCACAAGCAGGGGGAGTAAGAGAGGGAGAAGCAGGCTCCCCACTGAGCAGGGAGCCGGATGAGGGACTCAATCCCAGGACCCTGGGATCATGACCTGAGCTGAAGGCAGATGCTTAACTGACTGAGCCACCCAGGTGCCCCTGCATTGCTTTCAATTGCCTGCTTTTATGCTTGGCTCTTCAAAGATAATGTAACATCCTTAATAGCAGAGACCGCCTCCCTTTATCTCTATACACCTGGCTTTCAGTATATGGCTGATGCATATCTATCTGCTGGAGCCATGCTTGCACAGATGCATGAGTGCTTAAACCACAAGACTGAAGACCCAGAGATCAGACAATTTTCCCCTCCAGATTAAAGAAAACTTTTGGTCACATATGATAATGTGTGGAAGTAGAGGTGGAGGGGAATTCGAATAATTCTTCTATAAAAGTCATGAATAATATAAATTAATAATCAGAAGTTAAAGTAATGTAAACAATTATTCTTCTTTCAAAGCAGATTTCTGCTTAATCACATTTAATTCTTAGTTACACCACAAAAAGTATCTGATGAATTCCACATCTCTTGATTTTGATATTAAAGTGACGTTTGGGGGCGCCTGGGTGGCTCAGTCGTTAGGCGTCTGTCTTCGGCTCTGGTCATGATCCCAGGGTCCTGGGATCGAGCCCCACGTTGGGCTCTCTGCTCAGCGGGAAGCCTGTTTCTCCCTCTCCCACTCCCCCTGCTTGTGTTCCCTCTCTCGCTGTGTCTTTATTTATTTGACAAATAATAAAAAAAAAACTTTAGATAAAAAAAAGTGACGTTTATCAGGATAATATGGGGATAAATCAGGGTGCCTGGGAGGCTGAGTTGGTTAAGCGACTGCCTTCGGCTCAGGTCATGATCCTGGAGTCCCAGGATTGAGTCCTGCATCGGGATCCCTGCTCAACGGGGAGTTTCCTTCTCCCTCTGAACCTCCCCATCTCAAGCTCTCTCTCTCATTCTCTCTCTCTCAAATAAATGAATAAAATCTTTAAAAAAAATACAGGGATAAAAAAAAAATACAGGGATAAGTCTTAGAATTAATAAGCTCTAATAATGAAGCTTATCTTCAAAAATAAACTCTTTCACAATACTTTCTAAAACTAATGTTTATTATTTCAGGAATATTAAGTGACAATGAAATTAGAAGTCAAATATGAATTCAATCTGTAAGTGAACAAGAATTGAGATAAACTTAATAATAGGGGGAGACAAACCATGAGAGATGATGGACTCTGAAAAACAAACTGAGGGTTCTAGAAGGGAGGGGGGTGGAGGATGGGTTAGCCTGGTGATGGGTATTAAAGCGGGCACGTTCTGCATGGAGCACTGGGTGTTATGCACAAACAATGAATCATGGAACACTACATCAAAAACTAATGATGTAATGTATGGTGATTAACATAACAATAAAAAAATTTTTAAAAAAGAACCATAAAGAAAAAAAAATAAACGCAATAATAAAATCAAAAAGTTCTACTGACCCAAGAGAAATTCATATTTGGTTACTTAAATATATTAGATGATATTATATATATTAATATTTTATATAATATACATATAAACTTATTATATATATATCCATATACACTTTTAATATTATTAGAAGCAAAGGGATCTGGTTTTCTATCACTATCATCTACATCCTAAGTCAAAAGTCTTAAGTTTTTAGATGCTTGCTCCTGTCTCGTCACCCTGCAACATACTTTTCAACAGAATCCATATGCATCAGGACTACTTGACAAAATATATTTAGAAATGCAAAACTGGTGTAGAATATTAGCATCATCATGCTCTTTCCTTAACAGGTCATATACTTGTGGACATTTAAATCTCATTTTTTAAAAGATCTAAGACCAAATCCGTACTGTCACCTATTATTTAAATACTGCAAAAGGAGGGAAGTTTACTTTTTAATGAGGGATTTCTTTTGACTAGGTAACTGTAGACAGACACCCCTGGCCTAGATGCTAAATTAAAGACAAAACACTGTAACAATCCTAATTATTCTCATAAAGTCACTGCTGAGCCCCTTATGCCAAGTGTGAAGTTGGTCCCCCCATAGTTCACAACTCCAGATCTTCTATCTGGGGCCAGACTTCTACGTGCTCACCCTGCCCAGGCCACTAATCAGGCTCTCCTGCCAGACTTATCCCGTGTGATGTTGAGGGCAGGGTTGAAAAAGAAGATTGCTGGTCAAGATAAGAGCCTCCCTCCTCAGAAGACTGCTCAGCAGCCATTCACTGTTCCTTAAGCATGCTCCTTGAGGGGACAATCTCAATCCTGAGCCATGAAGTTTAAAGCATTCCTTCCTACCAAGAGCCTAGGAACCCAGTAAAAACAGGTTTCTTCATCCTGTTACATTTCCCATGGTGTTTTATTGCTTACTGTCAACTGCGGTAAGGGGGTTTATGGGATATTGTAGGCAAAGCCAAAGCTCAATGGTTAAGAATACTGGGGGTGGGGGGGAGAAGGAAAGAGAGGAAGAAAGAGAGAGAGAGAGAGAGAGAAGAGAGGACTGACATTTGCTATCCCAGGCCAGTAATGAAAAATCCCTAAAATTCTAACCCCATCATCAGATGATGCCCCAGTCTTGCTCCAGGATCCTCTCACCACTTTGATATTAAGAAAAGAGAAAACCATAACAGACATTTGGCAGGGGGTCACTTATGTTTTGAGATATTCTTTTCTTTTTGTTTCCATTCTTAGTCCTCCCACTTAGCTTACAAACTTTCTCAAGTTGATCGGCCATCAGCAGTCAAATTGAAATGATGAATTAATTGGATCTCATAAATGAATTAATACTAATTAGTAGTGTCCTGTGTTATTCCTCCCAAGAGTAAATGCACTTTTAAATTTCTTTGAGGAAGAGAGAAAAGCTGAACCGAAAGGAGGCCACGGTGTGAACAGCAGAGCCCTAAGAGCCTAGAGATTTCACATGACTTGGGGCTGCTGTGAATTAGAGGTCAAACTTCAGAATCAGTTTATCAATTTGTAAAAGAAGAGACTGGACTAGATGAAATCCTTTGCAACTCAAACATTCTATTTTTTTCCCCCCAAAATATTCTATAGTAGTTAGATTTAGGAAGTGTGGTACTAAGATGACTTTAGGTGGAGGAGTTCAAATGACCCTCGTATCACACTGTATAAGCTTACCATCTACTCCATTCACCCAATAAGATCAGTCATAAATAAGAATATTCTTCCTTCTGCAATCTTAGCCTGTTAATAATATAGTCTTCATTGGGGCTTAAATGAACACCTAAAACATAATCGTAGGGATATTTGGTTTCAAGACAATGGGATAAAGGCCTTTCTTACCCTTTCTCCTCTCCAAAATTATCTCCCCTAAACAGCAAGGAAAACAGAGAAAAGTAACACAGATTTTGTCTTCCATGAAACAGAAGACATTTGTCATATCTGTAACTACACAATATGTGAAGTTGGAAGACAGGTAAATGATTTAGTGGAGATAAGGAAGGTCCAACCAGAGTGCCAGAGTGTCTATAACAAGAAGCAATTTGATCCACCTTGCTCAATGCCAGAAAAGGCCCAGAAATTGAAGGCAAAAGAAATCCCAGAAAGTAGAGATGAGGCAAGAGCCCAAAATAAGGGAATTGGCTGAAAGTCTGTATAAAGATCAGGTAGAACTCTTTCCCCAGATCTCTACCCCACTGACTGATACCCTCACCCCTATAAGCAAGATAGGGTATGAAATCTCCAGAGAAATAGAAACAGAGATACTCTGGTTGTGAGGGTACCAGACCCAAGAGAGGGCAGGCACTAAGAACGGGGGATCCCTTCCCAGTTCCAGCATGAAATATTATATAAACACAAATTACTGCTTTTGTTATGACACATTTTTGGCAGTACTACCTCTGAAGAAAAACTAAACAGAATCTTCCTTTCTAGAAGTCTTTCTCTTTTAAAGATAACACTGCTGAGAAATCTAATGATTATGTGCACCTACGTTAATATAAGGATTGATTCTTCTTTCTAAAAGTAGACTCATAAGTTTCTCTCTTGATTTATCAAGTATTTGCCAACTATGGGTCAATTCTTCTCTTTTCTTGAAACTGGTCTTTCTAGGCAGCTTTGCCTTAGTACCCACCTGCTCCTTCATCTGGCTACCCTTTCTCTCTACCCTCTAAACAACAAAAATCCTTCAGAAAAGGGAATCTAGAGCTCTCTTTGTCTCTTTACACTCTTTCTTTGGGTAATACCATATACTCACATGACTCAGCAACTAGCCCCATCAGCCAGTAGATTCTCAAATTCTCCCAAGCTTTAAACTTGCATTTCCCTCTTCCTGCTTCACACCTCTAATCGGAATTATCTGAAAAATCAGATCCTCCTCTTTGTCCTTTCCTTTTCAACGACATCGATGATCTCAGTTATCTAGGCCAAAATTGCCAAGTCATCTCTGACCCTGCTTTCTTTCTCTCTCGCACGTGCTTTTTTTTTTTTTTTTTAAGATTTTATTTACTTGAGATAGAGAGAGAAAGAGAGACAGAGAAAGAGAGAGAGAGCGCACATAAGGGGGGCAGGGGCAGAGGGAGAGGGAGAAGCAGGTTCCCCGCTGAGCAAGGAGATTGCAATGGGGCTTGATCCCAGGAACCTGGGATCATGACCTGAGCAAAAGGCAGACACTTAGCTTAATCGCTTCATTGACTGAGCCCCTCAGGCACCCCTCTGCTTTCTCTTTAAACCCCTCATGGGCAGTTAGTTGCATATTCCATGATCCTATCTGTGTATTCTGTCTTCCAACCTCTTCCCTTTCCATCCCACCAGTACTACACTATTACAAATCCTAATCTCAGCCAGAATGGCTATAGTAGCCCCCTAATTTATTTATTGACATTCTCTCAATTGCCACTTCAATCCATCCTGCTCTCAGACTGGCTTTGATCAAATTGCTGCTGCTCTGTAACCATCAATGGCTCCCTATTGTCTCCTTCTGGCAAGATCCTCCCTATTAATGCCCCAAACCAATACATCCAGCTAAATCTCACTGCTCCTACACATACTCTATGTTCCAATGAAACTCAATTAACGTTCCCCAGACATGCCTAACATTTTTGGGGGAAGGGCTTCAATTAATGTCCCACTCTGTCTCTGTCTCCTTTCCTATCTTTTAGAGCCATAAATGTTTCCTTCATTTCTCCATGACCTTACATAGTCCGTCGCTCCTTTACACTTGATCCTTCATAGCTCCTTCCTTGTATGTTTTTATGGTACTTATTTTACTCTAATTTATAGCATAATAGCTCATGCCCAGTTTCATTTCCACCTCTCCCTCATGAGATTTTAAACTTCTTGAGTGCAGAAAAGTTGTCATACTCATCTTTGGGGCTTGCTGTACTTAACTTGCACTTGGCACATGCAAATGCTTTAAGAAATGTCTTTGAATCAAAACTCATGAGAACTGCCTTCAGATGCCTTTTTGGAGTTTTATCAGATATATTTAATAACTAAAAACTTCGAGAATGAGGTAATCTTGCCAGTGACAGACTACTTGGTCCTAGGTTTGCAAACAATTGGGAAAAAGAAAGTCTTGGTTTGAATCAATGGTTGAATCAAGAGTTCTATCAAAGGATATTTTTAAAAAGTCTTGTTAGTGATACAGCAGATGACATTCTTTCTCCTAAGTCAGTCTGTTTAAAATTCCCAAATGGAATACTGGAGCACGGAGCAGTGAAATGAGCAACAGGATAACCTTGAGGAATCTTTTTGGTAAAAGTGGGATTCTATCTTCAGCATCCTGACTAAATTTTAAGTCCAGCTATTCTCTTCTGACTACTGAAAATGACCCTGGGGCTTTGAGAGACTGGTTATCCTGCTCCAATTCCATCCTAGGCTTGTTGTGTTCACTTTCTGAGCTTTTAAACTGTGGCCATATTCTACTTGAAGGAGGAATAAAGAGCTGATTTTTTTCTACAGATATCAAACTAGTGCCCAACGTTAGCAAATGACAGGACTCAAACATGAAGAGATCGCTGCCCTACCACCCGAAGAAACATTTATTAATGTTTGTCTCCTTAAGATGACTGGATCTTCTCAAGCGCTTTACAAAGTAAATATACTAAGACATTTACTTGTTGAATTATGTAAAGTCAGAAAATAGAAAAAAAATGTTCTCTTCTATTAGCAGGTAGACAAGTTTACGATAGAATTTGCCTTAGTATTTTGTGTAATTGACCTCAAACTCCAAAAGGCAAAGTGAGTAATCTCTGCTCCACCCTATTTTCTCAGATAAGAGGGCAGTGGTGTCCTATTTAGTGTGGATTGAAGGGAACAGAAAAAAAAAATTAAATAATCAAGAAACTGAACTGGGTTATAAAAACCAAATTGGCAAAAGGAAAAATAGACAATGTCTTAAAATCTTAGGGAGGCTGGGAAGCGAGCTGGCATGCTTTAATCCCTAAGGTATACCTTCCTTCCATTTCCTGGGCCATTTCCACTCCAGGCTAACCACATCAGGATGCGTCGCTCATTTTAATTCAGAACCCTTCCCTAGGCGATCTACTCCTAGCGGCTGATTTCTGGTTTTTTATAAGCAAATCTGGAAGGGCCAGGCGTGGTCTCTGAGCCCGCAGAGCTATGCGAGATTAGGTCCGTCTACAGGTCGCCGCAGAAGCCTGGGACCAGGATGTGGCAGCTCTAGGGCAGCAGGGGGCGCTGCATAACCTCCGTCCCTTCACAGAGAACCACTCCACCCCGCCCAGACGGTTAGTGCCGCCCGCCACGTCTGACCCCAAGTTCTCTACCTAGGTCTGTGCGTTTTTCCTAAAAAAGTCTGTAAACCCCGTGGCACGCCCAAGGTATGTGACAAGAAAAATAGCATGCACCCTTTAAAACTAAGCGCTCTCTTTTAATCCTCGCTATGTCTCGCAGCTGCTAAGGCTGACTCCGAGATCTGGAAATTGAGAAAAGTTGCTCTTTCTCACACACTACAGTGCCGACCTCTACCTTCCTTTAAAAAGAAAGCAGCTGCTGACCCTGAGCCGCCTGGGAACTACAGCCAAAGTTACCACGAAACAGTTCCCGCGGCTGCCTCGCGCCCACTCTCCCCTGGGGATTTGGCTTCAGTTTGCCCCCAACTGTGAATGGACTATGGAGAAACGAGGCGACTGGGCAAACTTATACCCACACTCCGTATCACACACCTTCCCTTCCCTTCTCCCCACTCCCCTGCCCCGGCTTGGGGCCGCCGGGAGCGCCGCGGGGGCCACGCACGTCCCCAGGGTAGTTCCACGCTGGGGAGCGGGGGAGGAGGCCGAAGTTCGAGGGCGCGCCTGGGTCTAGGCACACCTTGCCATTCTTTGACTTCCTCGGGTAAGCTCGGGGTTCATTTGCCGAGGGCTCCCAGCCCATGGGGCAGTAGTGTGCGTGTAGGAGAGACGTGTCTGCTTGCTGCAAAGCGAGTCTGGCGTCCGTTGTGTCCGTCCGCGGGGCCGTTCCTTGCGCTTGAACCGGGACACAGCCCCAGCCACGCCTTCAGCGGCCCCCAAGTCCCTGCACAAAGCAGAACCAAGGGGACGAGCTCCCGGTCGAGGTGTGCATCCCCAAGTCGCCCCGAATAGAACTGCCTTGCCGTGCCGGGAGGCGTCTGGGGGTCCCTGGCACGTGGCGGGGCGTCCCGGAGCGCGCCATTCTGCCCCCCGCCCGGCGCTGCCCTCCCGACGCGCGGGCCGCGGACCGGCGGGGTACTCACCTGTCCAGCCCGGGGGAGGAGGGCGGCGGGCAGAAGCCGTGCGGTTCCCGCTGTGAGGGCGCCAAGCGCTGCTCGAGCCCCCCGTTGACGCCCCTCCAGCCCCGCCGGCGGCGCTGCGGCTCCGCGCCTTCGTCCTCGCCCTCCTCTTCCTCCTCCTCCGGCGCGGGGAAGGTCACCCTCGCTTGCTCCTTGCACTTCCTGACCTTGGTGGACATCGCGCCCGCCGCGCTCCGAGCGTGGGGATGCCGGCCTCCGCCGCCGCCGGGTCTGCCGGCGGCGCCCCTTCCGCACCGCCCGCCGCTCCGGCAGCTCCGGGCAGCCCCGGGCGGGAAGGCAGGAGGAGAGAACGGCGCGGCCCGACACCTAGCAGTTAGAGGCGGGAACCAAAGCCGAGTCGCCGCCGCCGCCCACCACGAAACCGTGGGAGCAGCCGCCGCGGCTGTGGCTGCGAGGAGGAAGCCCGGGGCCGAGTGGCGCGCTCGTGCTGGGAAAGGCTCTCCGCCCGGCGGCGGCGGCGGCGCCGAAGGCTCCCCGGTGCCCGGCTCCTGTCTCCGACAGCATCACTTGCTAGGACACTACCGTTACTCAGGCTGAAGGACAGAGAGGGAGGGAGCGGGGGCGGGGGAGGGAGAGAAGGGGGAGAATCAATTCCTTATCAGACAGAGCGAGCTGGAGAGGAAATCAGACCAGCAGGTAGGGAGTGAGGAATCAGAGAAACTTCTCTCCGTATTCTCCCATTTCTCTGCCGGAGCGGCTAGAGCCCCTTTCCATTTCCAGATACAAGTTTCCCAAGGAAGGGGAAAGGAAGTCGTCTGGCTTGCTAATTTTTCTGAAGTCGTATTTACCCAGTTCGACTCCAGATTTGTTTCAACAAGCATCACTTGTTCGTTGTGTTACTCTAAGACTTAGTTGAAACTACGGAGGTTTAAGTACATTTCCTTGAGTGCCTTTGTACCCCAAGAACGGTAATGTTTGAACGTGCATTGTGCTTCAGTTTTTTTTTAATAAGTCTCAAAACCATCTAACAAGATTTATATACATTCCAATAAATATTTTCCAGCAAAATTTAAAGTCTCCTTTTTAAAACTTCAATAATAATAAATAAATAAGGCTTTTTTTTTTTTCATCTTAAAAGTCAAAAGCCATACTGGAATTTTAGTCAAAAGGAGTCTTAAGGATCAAAGAATTTATCCCTTTTTTTTTAGAAATAAGAAAACTGAGGCCTAGAAAGAGGACGTAAACTAGTCATGGAAGGCAGCTAGTGAGAAAACTCAGATTAGACTGAGGTGAGTGTATTTTCCAAGGCTTTCAATTGCCTCAAATATGCAGTTTTCAATCAAGTCCAGCTTGGAAGAGTCACAGAAATACCAGACATGCTATGATGAGATGAAATAAGATACTCATCTTTTTTTTTTTTTTTAAAGATTTTACTTATTTATTTGACAGAGAGAGACACAGCGAGAGAGGGAACACAAGCAGGGGGAGTGGGAGAGGGAGAAGCAGGCTTCCCGGGGAGCAGGGAGCCCGATGCGGGGCTCGATCCCAGGACCCTGGGATCATGACCTGAGCTGAAGGCAGTCGCTTAACCAACTGAGCCACCCAGGCGCCCCAAGATACTCATCTTTTAACTGTATCCAATTATACTGTATTTTTTCAGGGAGCAGTTCTTCCTGAAATTAAATAAAACACAAGTAAGGAAATGTAGTAGCTAGCTCTTTTGAATTCAGTTCTTAAAAAGTAAATAAAATATTGTGTGTTTTATTAAGGTGGTAACAAATCTGATGTTTTTGTTTTGTTTTGTTTTAAAGATTTTATTTATTTCTTTGACAGAGAGAGACACAGCGAGAGAGGGAACACAAGCAGGGGGAGTGGGAGAGGGAGAAGCAGGCTCCCCGCAGAGCAGGGAGCCTGATGCAGGACTCGATCCCAGGACCCTGGGATCATGACCTGAGCTGAAGGCAGTCGCTTAACCACCTGAGCCACCCAGGCGCCCAACAAATCTGATGTTTAAGGAAACGATATTTATTTGTACATCTGACAGAAAATACAAGTAAATACCGTCTAGTGCTTTACACTTGGAAGCACCTTTTCCATATTAGCACATGCAGAAATAGAAGTGTTAAAATCTTCACAATATACATTTCTAGACCCCTTCAATTCCATCTCTGAAATATCTCTAAAGGAAGACTGCTCTTTGTACCCCAATACCGCTGCCTCAGTTCAGGCTCCCATCAACCTCTCTGCTTTCTGTCTTTATGCAGCCTACCTCTCCCCATACCATTTCATTTTCCACGCTATTAAGCCAGACCATACTCAAAGCAAGTCTGATCGTGACTTTTCTCTATAAAAATCTTTGGTGGCTTTCCACTGCTTTCAGGATAAGATCCAAATTTGGCATGCCCAGCCCTTAGTGGTCTGACCTTATTTCTTCACTCTGTCCTCCCATCCTCCCTCATACACATCCTAACTCCAGTTACCCTGAACTTTTCGCTCATTACCTGACAATCTAGACACTTTCTCATTTCACTGCCTTTGTCTGCGGTACTCCTGTCACTGAAATGTCTCTCTTCCCCTGTCCACCCAGCACACTTCTACTTTTTCCTAAAGACTTAGATTGGATGTGGCTTCCAATCTGCTCCCCTTTCTATATCTCAGTGAAGTTCTCATGGCCATTGGTCCTTACCCATGGCACTCTGTGCATACCACAATCTTACTGGTCACATCATATTGAAATTAACTCTTTCTGTACCTGTGTCCTCTTTAGACTGAATTCCTTTGAGGATGGTCTGGGGTCTTATTTACTTTGAGCCACTTGGGAGCTTATCTTTTTGTTTTTGCCATTTAGCTCAGTACATGATGTGCTGGAGAAGCTCAACAAATATTTGTTGAATTAATTTATGAAGTCTACAACTTCTTTATAATTATGTTAAGTTCATGAACTGCTTTTTTTTAAAGATTTTATTTATGAGAGAAAGAGTGCACAAGAGAGCATGAGTGGGAGAGAGGGGCAAAAGGAGAGGGAGAAGCAGACTCCCTGCAGAGTAGAGAGCCCGAGTACTCAGGGCTGGATCCCAGGGCCCTGGGACCGTGACCTGAGCTGAAGGCAGACACTTAACTGACTGAGACACCCAGGCGCCCCTTGAACTGCTCTTATTAGGCTCTGGATAAAAGCACTTTGGGAATGCTGGTGTCACCAGGGTTTACTCTTATACACTGTATTAGTTTTGCTAGGGCTGCCATAACAAAGTATCACAGAGTGGATGAAAAACAGAAATTCATTTTCTGACAATTCTGGGGGCTAGAAGTCTGAGATCAAGATGTTGGCAGGGTTGTTTTCCCCTGACAGATTGTAGATGATCGTCTTCTCTTCTATCTTCACGTGGTCTTCCTTCTGTGTCTGTGTCCTCATCTCTTATAAGGATGTCAGTCATTTGGGTTAGGGCCTATGACCTCATTTTTACTTAATTACCTCTTTAAAGACTCTATCTACTAATAGACATCCTGAGGTATTGGGGAGTATGACTTCAACATATAAATTTGCCGGGGGAGGGGTGGTGGGGAGGAAGGGGCCAGCGTAATTCAGTTCATAACATAAACTAACTCTCCTGGTCTGAGGGAAGTCTCTTCCCAGAGTCCGCTAACATTTTTATTCTTAAGACGTATGCCCCTGAGATTGATGAAAACCCAGAGGAGAGGAAATCTGAAAGAAAGTAGGTT
Organism: Mirounga leonina; assembly: GCF_011800145.1. NCBI lineage: Eukaryota > Metazoa > Chordata > Mammalia > Carnivora > Phocidae > Mirounga > Mirounga leonina. The sequence continues at coordinate 59,968,970 of NW_023270454.1, read as the reverse complement.
CTTGAAGATAGGAAATATGTTCTTCCCTGGCATAAGCCAGCTTTATCTTATGTCCTTCTTTTGTAAAAGAGGATCTATCACTGCATGTATGTTGTTAGTTATCTGTGTATTCATTAAATGAGTGTTCGCCTAACATACATTCAAAATCCATTATTCCTTTGGGGGAAAAATCATTATTCAATATTCAGAAAATCCAACTGTTGAGGAAGATTATTTTCAAGAAGAGGTGGCCACTGAGGCATAAGTAAAGCATAAATTTTATGCTAGGTCCAAATAAAATAAAACTAATTTTTTAACCTGATAGCAGAAAATGGTCTCCAAATTTCCTCCTAAATCTCTAAGAAAATGCTGTGTCTTGTTTAAAATCCATTTCACACACTATGGAATGCCCCTGTTCTCTTTCTGTGCCTCTTTCTCTCCCTTGCCCACTCTCTCCCTTTCTCCAGGTCTGTCTGTAACACACCTAATAAGAAGACACTATGAGCAGTAATTCTTGCACCCCAGGATGAAGGTTAGCAATTTTCTCAAGGGAGCAAGAGCATGGGAACAGGTATAATGTTCCAAATAGTGCACTTTTTTTTTTTCTTCTTAAGAATAGAGGTTCTCTTATAAATGAATTTTGCTTTGCTCTTTTAAAAAACTAGATTTTATTTTTTAGAGCAGTTTTAAGTTGGCAGAACAATTAATTAGAAGGTACAGAGATTTCCCATATACCCTATGCATATATGCGTAGCCTCCCCCATTATCAATATCCCCCACCAAAGTGGCACATTTGTTAAAACTGATGAAGCTACACTGACACATCGTTATCACCCAGAGTCTATAGTTTTCATTGGAGTTCACTTTTGGAGTTGTACATTCTGTGGGTTTGGACAAATTTAAAACTATCCGCCTTATGGAGGAGTTTCACTGCCCTAAAAATATTCTGGGCTCTGCCTATTCATCTCTCCTCCCTCCTAACCCCTGGCAACCACTGATCTTTTTATTGTCTCTATAGTTTTGCCTTTTCCAGAATGTCATAGAGTTGGAATCATACAGTATATAGCCTTTTCAGATTGCCTTCTTTCACTTAGTAAGATGCGTTTCGGTTTCCTTCATGTCGTTGAATAGCTTGAGAACTCATTTCTTTTTAGCACTGAATAATATTCCAATGTCTGGATGTACCACAGTTTCTTTATCTACTTACCTAGAACTCTTGGTTGTTTCCAAGTTTGGGCAATTATAAATAAAGTTGTTATGAATATCCATATGCAGGTTTTTGTGGGGACAGACATTTTCAACTCCTTTGGTAGATACCAAGGAGCATGCTTGCTAGATCATATGGTAAAAAGACGTCCAAACTGTCTTCCAAAATGGCTGTATTATTTTGCTTTCTCACCTGCATGAATGAGAATTCCTATTGCTCCACATCCTCGCCAGCATTAAATGTTGTCAGTATGCTGGATTTTGGCCATTCCAAAAGGCATGTAGTGGCATCTCATTGTTTCAATTTACGTTTCCCTAACAACATATGATATTGAGCACCTTTTCATATGCTTATTTGCCATCTGTATATCTTCTTCGATGAGGTGTCTGTTAAGATCTTTAGCCCATTTTTAATCTGGTTGTTTGTTTTCTTATTGTTGAGTTTTAAGGCTTTGTGTATTTTGAATAACACTCCTTAATCAGATGTGTCTTTTGTAATTATTTTCTCCCAGTCTGTGGCTTGTCTTCTCATTCTTTTGATTCTTTGCTTTTTAAAGTAAACTCAAGTCATTAATTTTCTTAGTAAGTGGGGGAACTGCTGCCTATAAGAACAATTGAACCTAAAAAAGGAGTATCCCTGAACTTACAGTGTGACAGTTAATACTCTATTGCCTTTTGCACCGAATTTACAGTGTCCTATTAACCATAGGTCACCAATGCTCATAGGTCTTTTCTAGCCTTTTAGAGGTTTCAGGTACTTTCTTACCTTAAAACACCCATTTGAAAATTTCTTCACAAGTTTGGAAGTCAAAATGTACTTTATCACAGAAAGAAGTTGTAAGTGATGGTTACATTTCCTGGGCAGCTCACAAATGCCTAATTAGCTTAAACTAGATTCAGTGTCGGTATTACCTCCCCCTACACTGGGCCAGAGGCCTGGAATCAAACCCCACCTCAGCTGCTCACTGGTTCTGTGACATTGGGGTGGGTAGATATACACTCTGTAAGATATAATCATAATGCCTATTTCATAGGGTTTTTATAAAGATGCTCATTGTTAATTGCACTTAAAACTGCCTGGCTGTGTATGAATTAGCTACTATTAGTTCACTATTGTGGGCTACAGAACTAATGATGGAAATATGAAGTCTGGGTCCTAAAGCAAGGACCTACCTTGTCTGATTTAGATGCATTTACTAAATTGCATAACTGTTGACTTCCTTGTCTATCTCCCACACGGGACTGTAATGTCTTATCTGACCTTGTCACACCAGTGTAAACATAAAACTGGACGCATAGCAAGGGTTCAATAGTTGATAACTAGTAATATTAGCAGTGGCAGTTGCCACAACAGATACTCAATAAATATTTATGGAAAGAGGATCCAGGGGCGAGGAGAAGGAGGAAGAGCATGTTCTTCCTCTGCTTTGGGCACAGTGCCAACTTCAAGTAAAATCAGAATAGGTGCAATTTCTCTTGGATATCTCCCTAGTCTTTCTCTACTCTTTCTCTCACATCTTTTCCCACCTTATAGTGCCCAGCTGCCCTGCAAGATGGACTCTGATGTCATATTGTTTTAATTCTCCCACAGTGTTATCTCTCTGGCCTGCTATACCCCAAAACTGCTCCAGATTTCACAATTACCCTTCTTCTCCCCTAACAGTCAAAATTGCTATTCCTTCAGAGCAGCCAATCTCAGCTGGCTTTTAAAGGACAAGTGTCTTACACAAATTCACACTCATGTGTGTAAAAACCCAAGATTCCTTAATGCTAAGAGATTTACATTTTTCAAAACTGCAGTGATTATCCATTTAGCTGTGTGTTGAAGTGAAATGAAAGGAAGATGCCTTGGGGTAGGATGGCGGGGACCGTTGGGAGCTGCCAAATAGCAAGCCTGCTCTGGGGTAACTTCCCTACAGAGTTTTTGACTTTCATCTTTCATCTTCCCACTACTAAAGTTACAACACCTAACTGATTCAAAAGTGCCCCCATCCCTCTCCCCACCAGCATCTGCCCATAGTATTGTCAAGAAAGACTCCCAGTTTGAAAAAAAGAGTAGAAAATGGGCTAAGGGACTTTATGTATAGTCTCAAGTTTGAGAAAATAGGGATTGAAATTTATTATTGTTCAATTCTCCATGAGTGCCTCACATTTCTGTACATCTTGCAAGCAGAGGCAATGGCTGCTTTTGTTCTGGAATATCTTTTCAAGGGTGTTTGTATTGAAAAAAGCCTTGGAAGACAGAGATAGAGTCCCTCTATGGAGCAAAAAGCAGGTTTGTTTTCTGTCCGGTATAACAAAGAGAATACAAAGGTCACATGCGCTTACTGATCATTACAAAAGATTCAGTTACCCAAGCTCAGGGTTCCTCTCTTGTAATGCACCCCACTGCCTGTGCAGGGATCATCTAGCTCTCTTCATGTCACTCTGTGGGAATTGGGACTCAGGGAACTGGCACAAATGCTGACACTCTGGCTCCTGTTACTGCTGTGAGTAATAAACCATCCTTTGTCTCTAGTCCGGGAGTTTCGTGCCTTCTGCTAGCATCCATGAAACTGTGTCAACCTGTGAACTTGCAAATCGTGTAAAATCTCAGATGCTTCATAATTTTTGACAGCAGTTACATCTACAGATGAAAAAATTCACAACTGTCCCTACCCCTACCCCAAGCAGAAATCTCCAAGAGTGAATTAGTTTCGTTTTTTTTTTTTTCTTTTCAGTTGAAATATAGTTGACACACAATGTTACATTAGTTTCAGGTGTACAACATAGTGATTCAACAAGTTTATATGTTATGCTATGCTCACCACAATCCAAGAGTAAATTAGGTTCTTAAAAGGATTCTAATAACTTTCCCGTGGGACTAAAGGCATTATTAATTAATTTTTCTATGCCAATTCTTTTACATATTTGCTAATATGATTTTTTATGTGAAACTAATACCAGAGGAAATCAATGTGCTTCTGCTAGTAAGATATAGACTTCATACTTGCTTACAGTTTTGTTTCAACAATCCGAGGAGTGGCTTGATGCCGGCACTGCCCCTTGAGGCTCTGAGTGCTGTTGTGTTTAGGGGCTGGGGCGGAAGTGAGGGTGCATGTTTAGCTTTCATTTCCTCGACCTCTGTCTGTGTGTACATACAGAAATCAAATCTGTGTAGCCTCTATTTTTGGCAAGGATAAGAACAACTCTGCTCCATCCTAATCCCAATGATCCTTGCCCACCTCCTTCCAAAACCTATTTTTTTAATTTTCTTTTAAAGATTTTTTTTTACTTATTTGACAGAGAAAAAGAGCACAAGCAGGGGGAGCGGCAGGCAGAGGGAGAGGGAGAGGGAGAAGCAGGCTCCCTGTTGAACAAGGAGCCCGATGTGGGACTTGATCGCAGAACTCTGGGATCAAGACCTGAGCTGAAGGCAGACACTTAACTGACTGAGCCACCCAGGTGCCCCCCAAAGCCTATTTAAAGACATGTTCCTCAAAGTTATATTTGTCCTTCCTTGAGGGAGGAAAGAAATACTGATTACTTACAAATGGGAACTGGCAGAAATGTATCCTGTAAGTCACCTGGCAGAAAGGGAGTTTGAAAAAATAGAGAAGTTCAGTCTTTCCAGTCATCGTATTTTCATCTTTAGTGAAATGAGCTAATTCGTTTATTTATATTATCCCTATGCAGGGTGAATTCTTAGGACAAATTTAAAATGGTCATAAAAACTAAAGTGTAATTCTCTTTCTTTTTCCTGCTCACATAGCCCTTCTATGTCAAATTTATTCTGTGCTACACACACATCTCTTAAGAGGTTACAAATGCAATCCCATTCTAAGGTCTACATTGTTTAGTAATAGACTTAGGGTAAAGCTGCTGGTATCCACATTACCAGTTCACTGTCCTTTGCTGTATTTAAAAGCACAAGGATCTACTCACCACCAATAGATGAAAGGAGACCTGACTTGCTGACACCCCAAGTCTGAACAGATATGGATTTAGGGAGAGGAAAGTGGGCCACACTTAGACACTTTGAATATATAAAGGACAATGTTTCCCCATTGCTTTAAGCCATGCCCTTCCCACCCCCCATCTTCCTATCCCTAATCTTCAAATGTAATTCCCCTATCCTGTAACTCTTAACTTTAGGCAAAAATGCTAAGAGAAAGTGAAAGGAAAAAGAAATAGGAGAGAAGGCAAAGTTTTCTGCTTTTCCATATATTCATCTGGAATAAATTATCTTAAAAATGAAATTCCCATATATACGGATGCTCAATGATCTCCTTTTAATGCAAATTTTTATTAAAAATTAAAATTACAAGATATTCACACAGCAACATAAAATATGTAATTCAATTATTAATACTTTTGATATGACATTATAATCATGGTAATATCTTTAAGGATTTTAGGGATAAAGGAAAGGGAGGGGATTACATTGTCTAGAAAATCATGAACTATGTGGATTTGAAACATATCTTAAAGGAGATCTGGTATGGTCACCTTATAATGCTTGAATCCCTCTGCACTGTCCTGGCTAAATGTTCATACGTATACACTGGTATCTTTATCATGTAAACAGTTTTTTAAAAATGTGATTCACTTACCTCTATAAATTGTTTTGTAATACAATAAATCCTTTCTTAGAAGAGATTGCAGATGCAGGGGGGAAAAATGATGTGATTTGCATCTTTTTTTTTTTTTTTTTAGGTAGGTTCCAGGCCCAGCATAGAGCCCAATGCAGAGCTCGAACTCACAACCCTAAGATCAAGACCTGAGCTGAGATCAAGAGTCAGATGCCTAACTGACTGAGCCACCCAGGCACCCCTGATGTGGCTTACATCTTAATCAATGAGTAAGTTACTTAAGTCTGTGAGTAACAGCCCTTATAAAGAAGATTGTTATATCTCTTAGCGATGTGTTCAAAGGGGGACAATAAGTGATATCTATGAGAATTCCTGGGAAGCATTGATGTTCAAGGCCACTTACATTTACAAAGACTAGAAAAGTCCAACTGGATATATTCAAATCAAATTCAGTAAACAAGTGAGTCTTCATTGAAAGTTTGCACTTTTTAAATTTAAGCCTTGATATAACCCAGTCAGAACTTTTGTCATCATTATGAGTTGGAAATGGGAATGGAGAGCAAATTAATAAGGATCTGCCTTCTTATAAACCCAAAACAAAACAAGTTACAGACTTTCGCATACAATAGATTTAGGCTTCACTACAAAACAGAATTGTCTAAAATGTAATTTGAAAGTGGAAGCTTTAAATCTTGGCTTAAATGTGATTTATCCTGGAAAGGGAGCTTTGTCCCAGGGACTTTGTTGGCATCTCGTAAAGGTGATGCTTGCTGCGGAGCCCAGGCACAGTAACAAAAGAGCTGGTATCTGTATCAAACAAACAATTCCTGCACATAAAAGTACTTCTCATAAAAGTTTTACATTACTCTTGGCTACTGAACAACCAAAAGGAATAATTTATTTAGAATGTTTTATTTGTTTTATGAGAATTTTTTACTCTGCTCAGCTGTTTCGCTTGCAGCTTAAAATGCTGAAATCCCAAAGGGAGAAAGAGGCTTCTCACAGATCAGAAAGGCATGGCAGGCTCCCAAACCATAAATGGCTTCAATTTTCATGTAAAATCAGCTTAGCGAATCACAGGTGGATTTTTACCAAAAATGCCACCAATAATACTTATTTAAAAATATCCAGCTTATCCATGCCTAGAAATATTATGTGTACTGTAGCCAAATACATTAAAACATCAACAAAGACACCTTTGTAGATAATTTGGCAGAAGCCCAATATCCACAAATGAATTGATGTCTGGAGGAATAATAAAAGTTCATAATGAGCAAGAGAGGGCATTAAGGATTTATATCTATTAGGACTGTTAAGGGGAAAAAACTGGATAGTTTAATTAGAATGACTTTTTGTAAGGATATATAAGAAGATCTTATTCATGTGTTTAGATCTGTTTCAGAAGCTACTTTTATATAAATGCAAAATACAAAATTGAGTACAAAGCAGGAAAAAATCACCAATGCCTAAGGAAGTTAAAACTCCCCTGATATTAACGTGGCCATGAATTAAATGATCTTAAATACAAAAAATACCAGACTGATGTATCATATGAGATGGTCATAGATCAGAGTCCCAGGATCTCAATTCACTACCACCACCAACTATTCTTGGCTATTATTTCTTTCTGTTTAGTGATTATTTCTTTCTGTTTAGTGTGGAGTGAGCATCTGTAGGATGATGTGCTGGAAACCTGTTAAACCCATATGCATAGAACAATCAGATGTCCACCACTTAAAACCCTTCCAAGTCTTCTCATTGCTGCCAGATAATGTCCTTTACTTCACACATAAGACCTTTGGTGATGTGGCCCTTACCTATCCTTCCAACCTTATCTCCTGCTACCTTTCCTTTGAGGCTTTGTATATGTGTCCCCTCTACCTAGAACACATTCATTCAAAAACAGTTATTGAGCTCCAACTGTATGGCCCTTCCTAAACATCTTCCTGGCAGACTCTTCATCCTTTAAGACTCAAAAATCTCCTCTTTGAAGTGTCCTTCCTTGAGGCAAGTTGATCACTATCCTTTTACCCTTTTAAATAATGCTACCACATTACACAGTACTGCGTACAACCCTGGTGCAGACTAGAACTGTACAGCAACTTTTTTTTAAGTGAGTGAAGAAAAGAAAGAAAAAAACCCCAACAAACTATACAAGTGAACATATTCCAGTTGTTAAAAGTTTAAAAAAACTTGTAGTCAAAGTAACAACTAACAATTATTTTCACTTTCAACCCCACCGATCCTGCTCTCCTCAAAAGTAACTGCTGGTGGGATGCCTGGGTGACTCAGTTGGTTAAACCTCTGTCTTCGGCTCAGGTCATGATCCCAGGGTCCTGGGATCGAGTCCCACATCGGCCTCCTTGCTCAGTGGGGAGCCTGCTTCTCCCTCTGCCTGCTGCTCACCCTGCTTGTGCTCTCTCTCTCTGACCAATAAATAAACAAAATCTTAAAAAAAAAAAAAAGTAACTGCAGTTAAGAGTTTGGGGCATATTGTTTCAGGATTTTTTTCTTTATACTTATGTACCTGATAGGCATTTTAATGTATTTAAAAGCACAGACCCTGGAGTCAGGGTGTTTGGGACAAAATTCAAGCTCTACCCCTTAATATTTTGGGGGTTTTGGGCAAATTCCTTACCTTTGCTGGGTCTCAGTTTCCTTATCCATAAAATAGCAATAATCGTAATAGTACATAACCAATTATGGCACCTAGAACAGTGCCCTGCACATAGAAAATTCTTTTGAAGTAGTTGCTACATATGCAATCCAAGTATAGGTTTCTATGTTGCTTTCTAAATTATATAAATGAAATTGTAGTGTACTTACTGTTCTGCAATTTTATTTATTTATTTTTATTATGTTATGTTAGTCACCATACAGTACATCATTAGTTTTTGATGTAGTGTTCCATGATTCATTGTTTGCGTATAACACCCAGTGCTCCATGCAATACATGCCCTCCTTAATACCCATCACCAGGCTAACCCATCCCCCCACCCCCTTCCCCTCTAAAACCCTGTTTGTTTCCTGGAGTCCATAGTTTCTCATGGTTCGTCTCCCCCTCCGATTTCCCCCCCTTCATTTTTCCCTTCCTTCTCCTAGTGTCCTCCATGCCATTCCTTATGTTCCACAAATAAGTGAAACCATATGATAATTGACTTTCTCTGCTTGACTTATTGTTCTGCAATTTTTAATTTTTGCTTAACAATCTATCTACCCTGTTTTATAATATAGACTATATTTAACCGTTCATCATTTAACTTGTTTCTAAATTGATCACCACATGAGAGTATTTTGAGGAAAATTCCTAAAATTTTTGAGTCAAAATATATATGCACTTTCTGTTTATTTAGATACTAAGAAACTGCCCTGCAAGGAGAATGTAGTTGTTTAAATTCCCATCAGCAGTCCTGAGCAGCAGGGGTCAAGAGTGAATCTAGTACACATTGAATAAGATACATCTCGCTAGTCAGACACCCTTATCAACGGGTGTCAAGAAGCCTCTGAGAGAGGCTTCTCTGCCTCCTTATCTGTAACTGATGAGGACATGAAGGAGCCCTGAATACCCTGGATATCTTCTTTCCCTGCCCTGTAACAGTTACAGTCTTACCAGGACTACACTGTCTGCCTTGAGTCTACCGGGACTGTCTCCATTACACCTTTTAGCTACACGTTTATGTCACTCACCATAAGAAACTCTAGACTCCAGGGCATTTCTACTCCTGACCTCATCTCCCACACATTGTTCAGCAAACACCTGAATTTTTTCCATTGTGCCTTCTGGAACTCATGATCCATCCTCAGCAAAATCTACCACATCCTCAACCTCTTTTCTGAGAGTTTCCTTCACCTTCTTGCTCTACAGAGAACCTGGTTATCTTCTGAGGATGCTTCTTCCCCTGCAGTCTTCTCAAGTTGGGGCTCTTTCTTCTACCACTCCCTTTGTATATATAGACCTGGGATAGGGGTAGATGTAGCTGTTTTTGCTCCTTTTTTAATTTTTTTCTCCTGCTTTAGACCATTCTTCCTCCCTCCTCCCCCAGCTTGACTCTAATGTCATCAAATGATATTACCAACTAACGCTCATTGTTGGGATCATGTCCCTACGCCTGTGTCACTCCTAAATTTCTCTATGATTTTAGCTCCTGACTCATGGTCACTCTCTCTAGCACTTTTCCTGTATTAATTTTTGAAGATTCGATATATACGTAGATAATATTTCCAACACACTGGCCTCTCAGCTTCTTGAACTCCTTTCCTCTATCTTGTCCTGCACTCTACCTCAGTTGTGAACTCCATGATCATACGCTAGAATTTGTCATAACCAGTCCTTAAAACCCCTCTGGCCTCTCCGTTTCATACCCCTCACTCTCTGACCTCCCACCCCCTACAGACCTCTATAGAGGCGATTGACTCCCTCTAGTAGCGCAGCTCCAGCCATACTCCAGTCTTTCCAGAATCCAATCCATCAATCCTAGCCTCTTCCCTTTCCCACATGCCCCCTTACCCAGCTTAGATGTTAGGATCATGATTATTTCCCGTTCTCCGTGTAATGCCCCCAGCCCCCTCACCCCATCTCCCTTCCCTGTATTCACTTGGCAGAGCTAACTCTGTTGTGGCAGGCCTCTGCTGATACAGCTGATTGTGACTGGAGGAAACCATGCAGTCCTCGGGCATGACCTCCCACTAAAGCAAGACCAAGACTATCAAGAGAGCTGTTACTACTGTCTAACCGTCACGACACGAAAAGCGGTGGGAGATGGAGGCAAGTAGAAACATGTGAAGAGTCACGTCTTGTTTGGAGAAAGGATAACAATATAGATTAACTCTATAAAGTGACAAAAATATACACTTCAGAACGTGTAATTTATGAGCAACCACTGTTTTTTACAAATTGTTTTCCCTTCAGGATGTTACTCTTGAAGATGAGGACTATGTTTATTCATTCTTGAGTTCTAGCAACCTAGTGCTTAATAAATCCTTGGGGAATTTGATTTTGACCAGAACATTCTTTTGTTATAGGTAATGACATAAACCAATAAATATGGCCGTGCGAGAAGGGGTGATGTTGATAACATGGACCTAGGCACTTCTTAAATGTATTTTACCTAAACTTCATCCTCTCTAAACTGAGATCATCTTTATGTTCTTATTAGGCAATAACTGCATGCATTTACAGTGCTAGATTAAAAATTTAAGTTCCGGGGTGCCTGGGTGGCTCAGTCATTAAGCATCTGCCTTCGGCTCAGGTCATGATCCCAGGGTCCTGGGATCGAGGCCCTCATTGGGCTCCCTGCTCTACGGGAAGCCTGCTTCTCCCTCTCCCACTCCCCCTGTTTGTGTTCCCTCTCTCACTGTCTCTCTCACTGTCAAATAAATAAATAAAAAATCTTTTTAAAAAATTGGCATTTACTTTAAAAAAAATTTTAAATTCTGAGAATATTCTGAATTCTTTAGAGCAGAAGTTCTAGATTCTTGGTGAATCTCTCTGTCCCCTGTCTTAAATCCATTTTGTTTCTTTTTCTTTTAAAAAACCTTGTTTTATTACTCTTTTATTTGTTGGCCCATATTTAAGGTATAAAGCTACTTTGGGTGTCAAAGAATCAAATTGGATAAGAGACTGCTAACCTTAGGAATAATCTTTTCCCCCAAAGCCTTTCTTTATTAACAGTCTGATGTTTTACCTCTATAAAAGTTTTTGGATTAGGGGGTAAAAAAGGTCACCAGCTATGAAGATGGCTAGAAAAGAGCAGAAATAAATAGTCCATGAACTGATTGCTTTAAAGGACATTCTGAGATATTTTTGAGTTTTTTTCATCATTTGTGTTGGTGATGGAATTATTAAAAAAAAATGATGTTGGCCTGTGACAGATAATCTCATTCTCATATTTTAAGTATGTAATCATAGTCTAGAATTTTAGAGTTTTGTAGAAGTCATATAGTAGATTTTTGCATGTGACACAAATCAAGATTGAATTGATCAATGATCATGTATCAATGTATTGAGCATTTATGTAATTTATCTGGAATGTACTTGTCTTCAAACTTTCCTGAATTAGCAAGAATTCTTCCCCATATTTATTTTTTTAGTAACTCACTGAGATAAGGTAAATGGTATAGAAAATAAATGCTAAGCCTTTTGTTTGCTCCATTTTAAATGATTTAAGGCTTTAGTTATCTATAATCATTTATACTCTAAAAAAGGAAATTAGTCACTTTATAAAGGCACATATTTTACCTGTAAGATCTTAGTGTCTTATTTCTTAATCACATTTCAGAACTCAAGAGATTAGTAATTTTTCTTCTTTTTTTAAAGATTTATTTATTTATTTGAGAGAGAAAGAGAGTAGGGGGGAACAGCAGGAGGAGAGGAAGAGAATCTCAAGTAGGCTCCCTGTTGTCTCGGGGCACAGTCTCATGACCCTGAGATCATGACCTGAGCCAAAACCAAGAGTCGGATGCTTAACCAACTGAGCCACCCAGGTGCCCCAAGATCAGTAATTTTCCTATGTGAAAATGTAAAATATGCAATACATGATTGCGTAAAGCCATCTAACTCCATTCTTTGTCTCTTTTTAATTAAGCATCCTCCCTTATCAGAGCTCAACTATTTGATTAATTATTAATTGCTATGTGTATTTGATATAATATTAACATGTATATTCACAGTATTCCACAATTTATAATGGAAAAAATAGAAACAACAGGATTTTGAAAAAGTAATTATGATGCTCCCATGCAATAGAATACTATTCTGGCGCAAAGGTCATGTTGTGGGGAAAAGTTCATGATATACATTAAGTAAAAACTGAACTCTTTGTACAGCTTTATACCATTTTTTTCTGCAAACCAACATAGTAAAAAAACCATAAGAACTTTCACCTGTTTCTGGGGGCAAAAGGGAAGTGGAGAAAGGTGTTTAGGACTTGTGATGACTTTTGAATTTTCCTTCAGCTTTTCTGTGTTTGTCACATTTTCAGCACTAACCATGTGTTACCTTTTAAGTAGAAAAAAATGTTTAAAACTAAATTGCTAAAATTAAATTTGGTCTTTGCTTAATTTCATTATCCAAATCAAACAATATTTATTGAATACCAACCTGGTATAAAACACTGTAGGAAGATATTTTAAAAAGACAATTTTTCCTGCAGTCAAGGAGCTTCCAGCCATGTTCTAGAAGAATTGGATGTAAAAATATAAAATGTTTTAAAAATCAATAGGGCTTGAATAACAAATCAAGCCAGAAATAAAAAAGGTGATAAGCACATATAATTATTGACAATTGTTACAATGGGGAGAATCACTTCTCTGCTTAACATTCCCATGTTTAATCTGATATATGATGAATCTAAGCAACATCCATGGTTTTCTTTCCGACTCGTACACAAAGCTAGTTGTGTTTCACTGAGGACCTCATCATTTGTGTATAATCCTATTACGGAGTTCAATTCTAGTGGTGTTCAGCAGACCACAGTTCTGGAACCTCCTAGTTCCTTGACTACAAGCTTGACTCACCTTGACTTACAAACTACAAGTTTAGTAACACCTAAGAACTTTACTATACAGTACATTCCTCCCTCCTTGTCTGAGATCTCAATTTAGATAAAGCATGTAAATTTTCTTTCTTTCTTATTTCTTGAAGTGGATTAAATGGGGGAAAAGAAGTCATATATTTTTACTCTTGGAGCTTTTGACATATTTTCTCCACCACAGAAGGGAGAATACCGTAGGCTACCCAGTCATTTAGTCAATGGTTATTTCTTGGGAGGTATTTAGAAGTACAAGTAGCAAAGCACAGTGCTGCATGCCAGTCAGTGAAGTGGCAAAATAACGAGGGGTGAACTGAGGTACCTAAATGTATTTCAGATAAGGACCATAACCGTGGTTGTTTTTCTCTCTCTGTGTTTATCCATGTTTGTTAATTCTTCCCATGGGAAAAACTAGGAGTGAATTATCGTCATTCAGAGAAGCTAATTCCACTGTAAAGAAATACATAGCACCAAAAAAAAATTAGTATTCTTAGTCTAATAATGGAAATGATGGTTTGAATTTCCCTGAATGTTATATATGGGGTAGGTAAGCCAAATAATTATTGAATCATATTCTTCTCTTACACTATATAGATTTTCACACATTTCCTTCCAGAATAATTTTCAAAACTCTGTATGATGATGTGTATTCCGCCCCTAGAGGAAACTTAAGGATAGGATAAATTTAAAAAGTGGTACAGTAAAAATGATAACAGGGTTTTAATAACATTTTTCATGTCTGATAAGTGAGAAAGGGGCAAAGATAAATATTTCCCCATTGCACTTGTGAATTATATTTATCTAAGGAAAATTTTAATTTTTTATTGATTTCTTCTCACTCCCTCCCTTCCTGTTTTCTTCCAATAAATTACATACATTTTTGAAATTAGATTTCTATAGCTACTGCCAAAGAGTGAATATGTCTTTTCTCATTGATTTTGCAAACACAAAAGTTCATAAATTCTGTTCTCTGGGGACAAAGCAAATATGGTAACTCAAAGAAAAACAATAGTAGCTGCCTTATTGAGACAGAACTTTTCAACAGCTCATTTAAAAGCTAAAAATAATTTATTTGAAACAAATTAAGCATAACCAAATGAATGCTTTATTCAAGTAATGTATTTTGTGTCAGTATTTTCCCATAATACCAGGAAGTTGTTTTTCTGAAATAAGTCTTTATTAAAGGATGATTTCCTAACATTGCACTCACTCTTCTATAATTGTAAGCTTATTAAAACCACAAATTGTTCTTTTAAATACATTATCATTTTCATAAAATGATATTTATTGAATATATTATATTAATATTTATTTCATGAAATAGTATTTTCTATACCCGAAGCTAGAAATTCTGCTAATAAAATGACCAACGGGATGGAATAAAGTTAAACACTCTATTGAGTAAGTGACTTTTTTCCCCTGGGAGTTACTGTTTACATTATTCACTTTATATGAGGTGAATTTAAGATTTGAAAAAATGAAATGGCAGTGGCTTTTTCTTTGATGCTTTTGGCCAGCTGAATATTCTTGATGTTATATTTTTACCTGAAAATTAAAAAGTAATAATAATAATAAGCCTAATAATAATAATAATAATTATTTCTTAGGCTCTTAATTTCCAGAAACAACAAGAATAGAAAAAGGAAACTCTAGGGACCTTTCCAAGGGTCCTGCCTCTTCACAGAGATCTGAGAAGTCAATGCACTAGTGTGTATTGAGAGGTGTGGCAGGAAAAGCGCTCTGCCTTCAGACAGATAGAATCTTAGCACTGGGATCCTAGAGATCTCCTTGCCCAACACCCTCATTTCCCATGTGAAGAGAATGTGAGCGGCTTTCCTAAGGTTACTAGGCTGGCCACTTCCCTTACACCTCTGCACTTCTCTTTCTGCTTCGTCATCCTCCCAGGCACCTGAATAAGTTGGCCTTAGGCTATTTCTCTTGATTTCTTTTGAGCTGAGCAATTCTTTAAAAAGGCATGCTTTTAAAAAAAAATTAGTTTCAGAGGTAGAATTTAGTGATTCATCAGTTGCATATAACACCCAGGGCTCATCACATCACCTGCCCTCCCTAATGCCCATTACCCAGTTACCCCATCCCCCCACCCGCCTCCCCTCCAGCAACCATCAGTTTGTTTCCTAGAGTTCAGCATCTCTTATGATTTGCCTCCCTCTCAATTTTCATCATATTTTATTTTTCCTTCCCTTCCCCTAGGTTCATCTGTTTTGTTTCTTAAATTCCACGAGTGAAATTATTTGGTATTTGTCTTTCTCTGACTGACTTATTTCGCTTAGCATTATATACTCTAGCTCCATCCACGTCATTACAAATGGCAACATTTCATTCTTTTTGTTGGCTGAGTAATATATATACATATATATATATATCTCACCTCTTCATATCACCTCTTCTTTATCCATCAACAGATGAATGGATAAAAAATAAACATGCTTTTTATAATTTATTAAGGAATTGGCAGTATGATCATGGAGAGCCATTCAGAGTATCCAGTCTGCCATCCTGCTAGGATTGAAATCAGCTGACGTCACCGGTGCGGTTCCTATCCTGTTGCTTCTCAGTCATTCAGCATCCTTCGCTCACCACCGTCCCGCCTCCCAGTCTGGTCACTTTGCTTGAGCACACCTAGTGCCTTGATGCCTTTGTTTGTGTTGCGGCCATCATGCTCATTCTCCTATACTCCCAAGAAATGAACTCACCTACTTTCTTTTCTGTCTGAAGAAATTCTCTCTGTCCTTTAAGCCCAGTATAGGCACCTGCTCTGAAAACCTCCCTAACCACCAGCCCTCGCCTCTCCCAGGGCAGAATTAATTAATCCCTCCCTTGTACACTAATAACGTTACTGCAATAGTATTTCCGGGCTTCCTTCGGTAGATATCGGAATTTGGCATCGGAAAACTGTATCTTATTCATCTGTGTGTCTCTACTATGGCCACACTCAAGAAATCTTCTGAGAATTAAATCTAATTGTGGGAGTCATGATTCTAGAATTCCAGGGATTCACTGCTCTTGGGTACTGCTATTATTACTCAGAGATTTTCTTGGCTTTAGATGTGAAACTTCGTATCATTGCCCTTCACACTTCCAGGGAATAGTCAATAGAACTGTTTCTTTGTCACACTCTTTTCGCCAGTGGTATTAAATGCTTTAAAAAAATAGTGTTCTCAACATAAAACACTATTGTAAAGAACGGCGGTAAAACATGTAAGTGTTTTTATGTAATTATAAGATTCCATTAGACATAGTCATTAGTGGCTTGCACAGTTGTTCAAAATGATTTAATTCTTAAGAAATTTGAAAGCTAGGGGCGCCTGGGTGGCTCAGTCAGTTGAGCACTGGATTTTAGGTTTTGGCTGAGGTCATGATATCCCAGTCATGGGATGGAGCCCTGGGCTCTGTGCTCAGCTGGGAGTCTGCTGGAGATTCTTTCCCTCTCTCTCTGCCCGTTCTCCTGCTCGTGTGCTCATGAGCACACACACTCTCTAAATAAATAAATAAATAAATCTTAAAAAAAAAAAGAATTTTGAGAGCTAGGCAAGTGGTATTTTTTATTTTTAAAAATTATACATGTATTGGAGACTTCTCTTTCTTCTTGTGGTAGGCCTGTATTGCTGTAAACTTCCTTCTTAGAACCACTTTTGCTGTTGGAATAGGTGAAGGGGATTAAAGAGTATGCTTATCATGATGAAGAATAAAGTAATAAAAAATAAAAATTTAAAAATTTAAATGATACATGTAATATATGAAAAGATTTTAACTGTAAAACAGTTATTCTAACAATGTCAAAGTTTAATGAGGAAAAGTGATACCTCCCTTTCATCCCCCTTTTCCCACAGCATCACTTCCTCTTTATGGGCACCACTATTAACAATTTACTGTGTATCAAACATATGAGTATAGATGTTGATATAGATAGAGTCATTAGGTCACGATGTTAATTCCTTTACTAGAGGGCAAAAGGCAAGATTACATGGATCCTCTTGGTTCTTCCATCACAAAGTATTCATTTGATGTCAGCAATGGCAAAAAAACCCCCAAAAAACAAACCTAAATCATTAAATGGATGAGTGGCCCGATATCAAATACACTGGATGCTAGTATACTACATATTACTAGCAATGGCATTTTTGTTTTGCATTAGGACAGATCGTGATGGAATGAATTTGTGAGGTTCATAGAAATTAGAAAAGAATAAGTAATTAATAGGACTTAATGACCAAAAAATAGCAATACACCATGCTTAAGTATTTATATAAGGTCATTGTTCTGTCAAGTGGAGGCGATTTTTTTCTATTGATATTTTACAGAAATTAGTTATACTGTTGCTTTTTAACATATAGAGGCCTGGCTTTAAAAAGCCTCTAGATTTCTGGGGTGCCTGGGTGGCTCAGTCGGTTAAATGTCCAATTCTTGATTTAGGCTCAGGTCATGATCTTAGGGTTGTGGAATCAAGCCCCTTGTGGGGCTCCATGCTCAGTGGAAAGTCTGTGTCTCTCCCTCTCTTTCTCCCTCTAACCCTCCCCCACTCATGTGCTCTTGCTCTCTCTCTCTTTCTCAAATAAATAAATATTTTTTTAAAAAGCCTCCAGATTTCTAATTACTATTAAAGTAGTATTTTATTTCCTGTATTATTTAGGCATTCAGAGAAAGAAATGTCTGAAAGCCCATCCTCCTTTTATTGATTAAAAAAATAATAAAAATACAACCAATAATTTGCAAATGTGTGTTAAAACATACTTTTTTAAATTTTTTTTTAAAGATTTTTATTTATTTATTTGACAGAGAGAGACACAGCGAGAGAGGGAACACAAGCAGGGGGAGTGGGAGAGGGAGAAGCAGGCTTCCCGCAGAGCAGGGAGCCCGATGTGGGGCTCGATCCCAGGACCCTGGGATCATGACCTGAGCCGAAGGCAGACGCTTAACGACTGAGCCACCCACGTGCCCCAAAACATACTTTTAATTTTAATCTCTGGGTTAAGGATTTGCATCCTAATTATAGCGTGGAATCTTGGAGGTGCCTGGGTCGCTCAGTCGGTTAAGTGTCTGCCTTCTGCTCAGGTCATGATCCCAGGGTCCTGGAATCGAGTCCCACATTGGGATCCTTGCTCAGCAGAGAGTCTGCTTCTCCCTTTGCCTGCAGCTCTCCCTGCTTGTGCTGTCTGTCTCACTATCTCTCTCTCTCTCTGTCAAATGAATAAGTGAAATCTTAAAAAAAAAAAAATAGCATGGAATCTTGGAAGGAACTAGAAAGGACCTTGGAAATAACCAAAGGGCAATCAGTCCTTCACCTTACAGGTGAGAGGAGTATGGCCCAGAGTGATGGGACTTGTGGCTCTTCCATGGCATAGTGCAGGAAGAGCTGCACCAGGGCCCCAGAAGTCCTGGGTTTGAATCTCACCTCTGCCACTAGTGCCCTCCTGAGGCTCAATTCCATCTTCTATAAAATGGGGCTAAGAACAGCTATGGTGGGCGCCTGGGTGGCTCAGTTGGTTGAGCGACTTGCCTTTGGCTCAGGTCATGATCCTGGAGTCCTGGGATCGAGTCCCGCGTTGGGCTCCCTGCTCAGCAAGGAGCCTGCTTCTCCCTCTGATCCTCCCCCCTCTCATGCTCTCTGTCTCTCATTCTCTCTCTCAAATAAATAAATAAAATCTTAAAAAAAAAAAAAAAAGAACAGCTATGGCATGGGTATATATTGAATGAGATTATTAAGTGAGATAAAATAGATGGGTCTGCCTAAGTAGTGGAACTATTCAATAGTGTTCTTACCCTACCCTGTTCTACCTTATCTGCGGATACACATCAAGGTTGTAGAAGAGTGGGGATGAGAATTTAGATTATCTGACTTGCAGGCCAGTTTGCTTCCCACTAATTCCTTTCAGCCAAACCCTGATGCCTATTAACCTCTTCAAGGATGTTATTTCCAGTCTCCTAGACACACAAGTAGAAGTCCCTTCACTACGAGTGCTGAGTGTATTCTTGGCTGAGGCTGGATCATAGCAGTCTTCTTTTGTGACTTTCCTTTGCCCTCAGGATAAGGTATACCTCTTTCACATAACCTAAAAGACCTCTGTTGACCTCTCTTAGCCTCAATGTGTGCCCTTCCTAAACACTCAGATCCAGCCATAGTAACCTATTTTCTGGCAGTCTGTTATCTTTGTGCACTCAAAGACCCTTTCAACCCTCACCAGGCAAATTCATACCCATACCTTGTGTTTGCTCCAACTTACATGTCATCCTTTTTGGGAAGCCTTCCCCATCCTTGGATTTGATCCCCCATATTATAGAAGATATCCTAACACTATATAGTAATGGATTACTGACTTATGTGAATCCTCCACCCAGCTATAAAGTCCCTGAATCTTGAATAGACTTTATTTATCTCAGTATCTGTAATACCTTGCACAGCACTTCACACTATGATTGTATTTTTTATTTTTAACTTCTTATTTGAAGTAGAACATACATTCCAAAATTACATAAATCATATATGTACAGCTGGATGAATTTCACAAATTAAACCCATGCTATAACTAGCATAGATCAAGAAACAGAACATTACCCCAGAAGCCTCTTCATGCCCTTTCTAGTCATTACCCCTCTTATTTATAACACAATACAGTGTTGCCTCTTTTTGAGCTGTTATATAAATGGAATCTTACGGAACGTATTTTCTTTTGTGTCTGTCTTCTTTCACTCAATATTATGTTTGTGAGATTCTAAAAGCTTTTTTTAAAAAAAAACTGAGTAATAAAACAGTATCTAAGATTTTAATCAATGTATATGAGATGTTTTCCGTATCACCAGTTTAGAAAGAAGGCAGCTATTATGAGGCATGTGTGAAATTCCTTTCCTATCTTTCCTAAGGGAGCCCACATTTTTTAGGCGGCCCCCCCAACTCATGCAACCCATATAATTCTTGATGGGGTAAGCCTGATTGGCAGTCTTACTCCTCCTTGCCAGTGATTGGCTGAGGAATGGGAGTCCCCAAATTGACAGTGAGACCTGAAGAGAGGTTTGCTGGGGCTTCTGGGAAGTGTTTTTTCCACTACTCCAGGAATGCTTGCAGAAGTGACCCTCTAACTCTTCTTCTGGATCTTGACATGTGTGGGTGTGAGGCTCAGACCTCTAAGGCTATCCTGTCACCAGCCTGGAGGATGAAGTCAATACTAGGAGAAGACAGGACCAAAAATCACAAGGAAAAAGGGCTGTCTATTGGATTAAGTCATCGTCAAACCTATCTTACCTCTAAGTTTACAGTTATATCACTCAGCAAATCTCATTATTGTTTAATCCAGCTTGAGACTTTTCTTGTTTGTTCATTTTTGTTTGTTTTACTACTTAAAATTAAAGGCATTTATTTTATTTTATTATGTTATGTTAATCACCATACATTACATCATTAGTTTTTGATGTAGTGTCCATTATTCATTGTTTGCATATAACACCCAGTGCATTTTAACCAACATATCTCCTAAGGACTTGGATAACTACCTAGAAGGCACATTTAACTGAATGGAAGGTGATATGAAACCTGTTTTGGGAATGAGATACAAGTCAGGTAGCAAGGGATGGAGTGGCGTGGGATGAAGGGCTCTGACTATGGCATGGGGCTGAGATGGAAATTTCTCAAGAATGAGCTGTTCTGGCACTGCCCACAGTACCTTGGGCAAAGGCTCTGTGGGTATATTGTTATAGACCTGAGGAAAGATGTAACTTCAGAACAGTAACATTCTGAGCGGTCGGAGATGAAGGCAGCTGCTTGTGCCTACAAGTAGAGAGGCTTTTCCTTTTCCCCTTCTTATTGAAGGAGATGATGGTCAGAGCAAAAACAGTTGTATAATCTTACTTGACCGCCAAAGGAATTTCTTTGGAGGACAGGGATTGTGCCAGACTTGATGGTAGTACATGTCCAAGATGACAAAGATCCTCAAGTAATGGACCTGAAGTGTGGTACAAGGATAGGCCCATTGGCTGATAGAGCAGGTTTTCTGGTTCACACCCCCACCCCCACAAGATAAGAATAATTAATATTGCCCACTGGGACTAAGAAAGCAAGTCTGGGGGAACTGGAGTTCCCATGGAGAGAGGACTCTCCAACGGGGGAAGGGCATTCTGTGAGGTAGCACTTCAGAGCTATTTGAACCAAAAATTAAAGGGAAAATAGTTCTTTCTTCCACCAGAGATGGGGAAGAGGATTAGATCAGCTACATTTATATGGGGATTATCAGAGCGGCTTTGTCAATAAGGCAGCATCTGATCTGACCTGTGAAGAAAAGATAGTATTTATAGTTGAAGTGATGGGGAGGGTATTTCAGTTAACGGGAACTACAAGCGAGAGGCATAGGGCAGTAAAGAGAAGAGCAGGCACAGGAAGGAATGAGGAAATCAGTTTGACTCTGCCATAGGGTGTGTGAAGAGGGGAGGGCTAGTAAAGTTGGAAACAGAAGTTGTGGTGAGACAAGGAGGGTTGTTAATGTCTCCACAGGGGTTTGAATTGTATCCTGTGGGTGATAGAGAACAACAAAAGAATTTTAAGCATGCCAGTGATAAGATTGAAGTTGGGCCTCAAGAAGATTAAAATTAAAATGCCCTGGAATCAGGAAAGACAGGAAATAGGAAGATCAAATTAGAGCCAAAAGCCATAGAACAGAGGAAAGGAAGTAAATCAGGGTCATGGTGACAGACTGTGGAGAAATGAAAGAATTTAGTAAGGAGCGTTTGACAGGAATCTGATTGGGTGTGAGAATGGCATGATTAAGAGGAAGTGGATCGTTGTCACAAAACCTGGTCCCAGAGGTTCATAATTTTTTCACACTATGTTACATTTTCCACATAACCATCTTGCTAGTGAAATGATTCCCAATTTGCAGGCTATTTTAGGAGTGTATTTGTAGCAAAATGAAACAAACAAAAAACAAAGTGGTGAAGAGGTACATGTGAAAAGGATTTTCCTGAAACAGACTCCTCTGTCTCATGCAGTTAACAGTAGCACTGCTTTTGACCCACCAAATTGTGCGTTCCAATGATGGTAATGGAAGAGAAGTGTGTTTGGAGCTCTGTGCACCTTCTCTGTGCTCCCAACTCACTATCAGAACCCACCAGAACTGAGTCAGAGCCAAGCAATTGAGAAGGTTTGTTTTGTTTTGTTTTGTTTTGTTTTTTTACAGTTTTTCAGAATTGGGTTTGTGGGCTAGAGTGCATTCATTTCTAAGCAGGAAAACTGAGCTTGGGAATTGACTCCAACAAAACATAATTCTCTTTATTAGTAAAGAGGAGGAATCGTGGATGTGCTCCTTAAGGAACAGATGCCAACAAGCTTTCTTGATGATAATAGAAGAGCCATACCTTTCAAAGGAGTGTTCTTAAAAGAATTACTTTAATATCTTCTCTTCCTGAGGCAAAACCATAAACTTTTCATCTCTCTGGTGTCATGATCATAGTAGTTGCTCCATAAATATCTATAAGATAAATATCAGGAAGAGGTTGTAGAAAACAGAGAAGACCTAAGGTAGGAGAAATCCTTAGCAATTATACAATTTTAAAGCTGTTGTGCCAGGGGAACCATCTTAGGCTCAGGTAATTGGAAAATAAATAGATCTTCAGAGATAAAAATAAAGAGGGAAAAGCATTTACTCCTAGGGGCTATTTGGTTCACCCATTTAAGATTAGACTCAAGAGTTGGGACTATGTTTGTTTGTCTGTTTGTTTTTATTTTTAACTTTTTACTTGGAATTAAGTTTAGAAGGAAATGGCCATTCTGGAGATTCTAAACAGATTTTAAATTACTCATTCCCTTCAATTACGTTGGATTCAAAAACATCATGGGGACTTATGAAGGATCCTCAAGGCCCATCACTTCATCCTCAGGAAGAGGCTAGAGCTCATACTGACTACTTAATCATGACTGTGTCTGTTGAACAGACTATTCTCCCAGATTTACATTGCTTTGTGTCTTCTCTACTAGAGGTCCAATTTTTATGGCACATGTTGGTTAGACTGCTAGCTAATCCTCAAAAGACAATCTTGAATATCTGAGTTATATTATATTATACTGCACAAAAAAGGAGAAAAATGCTCAACTGCCATTAAGACATGTGGGGAGTAGATGAATTTTGAACCAAAAGATGAAGGTAATATTATGATTCTGGAAATTTAATGTCTCCATTGTGATTTCAAGTGTTGTAGCTTATGGTAAGCATCATTGGCAAAAGCAAAAAATGAATATAAAGCCTGAGTGATTATCCTGAATCTAAATTTCAAGATATGAGTTAGGAAAGAAGGCATAAACTAGCTAAAATTCTCTCTCAAGCCACTTATTCTTTAAATGCATCAAGACTTTCTTAGAAATAACTTCATTATGAGAAGAGTAGCAAAGTATCAGTATCCTGACTCTCATGTAAAAATCAATAATAAAAGCTTTTATCTACATAGAATAATCATTTCATGACTTGTTTCCTTTGTCATCATTCAGAAATGTACAGTGAATTAAATGTAACCTGAATTCCCTTCTTCTCCCTCCCTCTCTTCTTCCTTCTTTCCATTCTTTTGAGTGGAAAGGATGATGTATGTAGCCAGAAGTTATCATTTCCAAAACAAAGGAAATTAGTTGAGAATTTTTGTGGACTTGCTAGCTGTACCAATTAGCTATTGTTGCATCACAAACGACCTCAAAATTTAATGGTTTCAAACAACCACTTATTTAGTTCATCAAGTAGTCAATTTAGGCTGGTTTCACCTGGGCTCCCTTATGTGTCTGCATGCGCCCATGTGATGACGAGTAGCTCTGCTTCCAGGACTTGGCTGGCACCTCTTGGCTCTCCTCCATGTGATTTCTTGTCCTTCAGCAGGTTAGCCAGAGTTGGTGTTCAGGGTGGAGGCAAAGGTCCAAGAGAGAAAGTGGAAGCATGCAAGGGTTCTTGAAGCCTAGGCTTAAACCTGGCACATGTTTACTTCTTTGGCTTTCTGTTAGCCTAAGCAAGTCACAAGGCCAGCTCAGATTCAAGATATGGGAAACAGACTTTACCTCTCGATGGGAGGAGATGCAAATTCACATTAAAAGGCAGGGACACAGGGAGGCTGTTAATTTGGACCATCAAGTGATCATTTGCCATACTAGCTACTGTTCTTCTTCTTTTTTTTTTTTTTAATATTTTATTTATTTATTTGCGAGAGAGAGAATGAGAGACAGAGAGCATGAGAGGGAGGAGGGTCAGAGGGAGAAGCAGACTCCCTGCCGAGCAGGGAGCCCGATGCGGGACTCGATCCAGGGACTCCAGGATCATGACCTGAGCCGAAGGCAGTCGCTTAACCAACTGAGCCACCCAGGCGCCCACTAGCTACTGTTCTTCTAACACTTTAAGACATTTATTGAAGACATGTTTTTTTATTCCTATTTTACTAAGTCTTTTTACTCAGGCATGAATGTTGAATTTTATCAAATGTCTTTTTTTTTTTTTTTTTTGGTATATGTAGAGATGATCATGGATTGGAGGTTTTCTCCCTTGAATTAGGATAATATGGTGGATTATCTTAACTGATTTTCTAATTCATTGCATGTCTGGAAATAATCCCTTCACCTTGAATGTGAGCAGCTTCTATGACTTGTTTCTAACTAGTAGGATATGATAGATGTCACTTCTATGATTAAGTTACATGAGAGTGACTTGTGCCTTGTTAACAGACTCTCTCCCTGACACACTTTGATGAAGCAAATGGCTATGTTGGAGAGGAAATGAAGGTGACCTATGGCTGTTGGCTATGTCAGTCCAACAGCCCTTGAAGAACTGAAGGTCTGCCAACAACCAGCTCCTTCCCCAGTCAAGTCCTCAGATAAGACCCCAGCCCTGACCATACCTTAGTTGCAGTCTTGTGAGAGACCTAGAAGCAAAGAACCCTGTTAAATCATGCCTGGATCCCTAATTCACAGAAACTATAAGATAATAATTGTATATTGCTTTAAGCCTCTAAGCTTGTGGTAATATATTAACCAGTAATAGATAACTAATTCACTTTCAGTAATAGATTCTCAGGGTGAGGAGGACCTTAAAAAAATCACACAGTTCAACCTTACATTCTTTTTTTTTTTTAAGGTTTTGTTTATTTATTTATTTTAGAGAGAGAGGGTGCAAGCGGGGAGAGGAGCAGAGGGAGAGGGACAAGCAGACTGCACACTGAGTGCAGAGCCCAATGTGAGGCTCAGTCTCACAACCCTGAGATCATGACCTGAACCAAAATCTAGAGTGAGACGCTTAACCAACTGAGCCACCCAGGAGCCCCTCAACCTTACATTCTTGTAAGACAGTTATCCCCTTTATCCCTAATCTTCTACTCTTGTTTACACTGTAATGAAACTATGAACATTCTGAGACTGGAAACCAGTCCTATATATTTTGTATCTCAGTGACTATAACCATCCCTGGCATCAGGGATATGTTCAGCAAGTGTTTGTAGAATAAAATTGAATCATAAGTGTTAAATATTCCCAATTCTTCCAAAATCTCTTACATGATATTGTTTTGTGTCCTGTCTTATCATCTTTGTTCCTTTTCTTACTTGGTGCCCATAAATGACACATGGCATTCTCAATCTATCCTTCAATTTTCTTCATTTTCCTGTGTATTTTCCTGTTCTTTTTCTCTATCTATAACATGTGATACTCTGGATAATTTCTTCTAACCTGTATTCCAGTTCATTAATGCTTTCTTCACCTTTTCAGCTGAATCTGATGTCAAACTCATTCATTGAGTTTTCAATTTTTTATCACATTTTGTTTTTTCTTTTCTGAATTGGCTTTGCTAGTTTTTATAGTTTTCTATTTCTTGCAGATGTATTCAAGCTTATCTTTTATTTATCTCAACAAAATCAGCATAGTTCTTTTATTGTTTCCGCTGGTTCTTACTCAAGTCTAGTTTGCTTATATTTTTGGTTTTCTTTGAGTGTTGGACATTGTATGTGAAAATCATTCATGGAAACAATTTGAGGTCCACAGATGAAAGTACTAAACTCCAGAGGGAACTTTTATTTGCTTCTGCTAAGCTTCTGGAGCACTTTCACCTTAAACCAAGTTTATGTCTTGAGATAGTAATTAAATCACAGGCTTTAATTTTCTTCTGGACTGGTTCATGCTTATCCTGAATGTGCAGCCTTTTGGGGGTGGGCTCCCAATTTATTGAAAAGAGGGTCTTCCACTGGATTCTCCACTTTAGGCCATCTCCCTTTTCCAACAAGGTCATCAAAACAAAGCTTCTGATTTACCCAGATTGGGAACTGCCTTCAAGGCAAAAGCATTTCTATGCCCACTTCCCTTCTGTGCCCACTTGCCTTCCAGAATTTTCATTTTCTCTTCACATTTGGCCTTTTAAAAAACTGTCTTGTTTCTTTGATGATTTGAAGAAGATGGTTCTTTTAAGTATTTTGTTTATTTCTAGCAAGACAATTGATTCAAATATCATAGCCCACCATTACACAGGAAATTGCTTCACCTCAAATCCTCACTCTGTTACATTATAGTTGTGTGACTTTGGACAAGTTATTTAACCTCCACATGCCTCAATTCCCTTGTCTGTAAAATGGGGATAATAATAGTATTTACATTACAGGATTATATTTAAAGAATATAATGTGCCAACACATGGTAATTACCCAGTACATCATAACTACTATTAGTATCTATTTTCATACCATTTTATTTATTACTTTTAGGGGACTTAATCATTCTCAAAAATTGCCTTATTTGTCTATTGTTGTCATTTCTCTTCCATTAGAATGTAAACCCCACATTTTCATGTTTATCACTATAAGTTGAACAATATCATTTTAAATGAATTAATGAATTTATTCAAGTTTTTCACTATGAAAACATCAACCTTGACTCAATCCCATTAACTCATAAATGAAAAATGGGTCACTTTTTGTGAACAAATATTATAGCAAATTCTATTTTTAAAATAGTACATTAAAACTCATCTTGGGATGCCTGGGTGCCTCAGTTGGTTAAGCATCTGCCTTTGGCTCAGGTCATGGTCCCAGGCTCCTGGGATCCAGCCCCGCATCGGGCTCCTTGCTCAGCGGGGAGCCTGCTTCTCTCTCTCCCTCTGCCTGCTGCTCCCCCTGCTTGTGTGCTCTCTCTCTCTCTGACAAATAAATAAATAAAATCTTTTAAAAACAAACAAAAACCCCTCATCTTAACCCAAGAAAAATGAAAGAATAATTAGACCAGATTTTACGATTTAATTGCCAAAATCACTTGGATATGCAGCATATTTTTTCTGTTTGGGCAAGCAGTGCCTCTCTTCAAATGTTAAAAAACAAACCTTAGTTCAAGTATCTTTTAAAATTTACATATGTACTCATTTGTTGACTATCTCAATCTTTCACTATTTATTCTAATTCTAGGAACTCTTTTCTTCCATGGAGCCACACTCCATTTATAGGAGTTCAGGGATGTTCAGCATGTAATTTCTTACATTACAACCTTTTGATAAAGCCACTGCATTATCTACTCTAATCCATGCCAGTGAAAGGACAGGAATGAACTATAAACATGTCTGATTATGTGAGGGCCTCTTTCTGGATGGAAATGCCATTTGGCTTATAATTAGGTGGCTGAAAACTTCACTATCATATCTGTCTTCTTTCAATTCAGAGTCTCAGAAGGATGTGGATCATATTAGACAGGATACTGGGTTTGTCTTAAAAAATACTCCTCACCATCTGGCTGGGACACAGTCATCTCTGCTCTATTGTCTGTGGGGAGAACTGGCATTGACTTTTGCACAGAGAGACCAGGAACCCCTCTCCAAGGACGTCCTCCTCTAGCTCTCTTTAGCAGCTTTCCAATAGGCAAATACTTCATTGCGTTTAATTTTTTTTCAGTTAGGATAGAGGGTTAAACTTAACACAAAACTTTTATATTCTTCCTGCTTACAGAACATATAGGCCTTTGCAAAGAGAAATCTAAATGTTAATATATATTTGTATAGAATACTCAGCTTTATGCAAATATTTCTCCCCCCAAATTTATGTGCATGTTGGATTTTGATAAGTTAATGGTCACATACACTAAGAGGTCTTTGTATTAAAAAATCTGAGGTGAATTATTTTAGAAAGCATAGAGTGAGAGGGGGGAGTAGGAAGAGATGAAGTTCTATAGGCACTTAGAAGGGTCCTCTAGACACTCCCTGACTCACTCTACCCTGCTTTTTGTATTGTCTGAGGTGGGTTCTTTAGCACTAAAGTGTAGGGGTGGAATATTCTCCTCAAAGCAGAAAAAGAACTGTGTGTCTAGGGAAGGTAGTAGGGGGAAGGGAATCAGATTACAGTCATTTAAGTAAAGCCAGGTGTCAAGCCCTGGAGAAGGTGAGTTCCAAGGGTTTGCAGACCAAGGGTGTGACACTGGGAAGACAGGGTTGGAGGAAAAGCAGGTTGCGACCCAGGGAGAGAAGCCGGGGGACCATGGACCCAGGGAGAGAAGCTGGGGGACCATGGAGAGCTCCAGTGGGGCTTTCCTCATTCTCCTTTATGGTCTGGGGGTGGATCAGGCTAGCCGGAAGCAGGGCAGTAAAGTGAAGAAATGGTGACTGTAAGTATAGAGCAAGTCCTATGGAGGAATTTGTCTGTGAACAAAAGAGAAAAGAATGAGAGGTTTTATCCTGGATTTTAGTAAAGTAATGTATGTGCTAAGATGGTTTGCTTCTTAAATTTAGGACTCAGTACACATTTCAAATACTGAACTTTTGAGGTTTTGGTTATGTTAACATAATGGATATAATTTACAAATATATTTGTTCTTCACAAAGTTTCTGTAGCTAATGGGCCTAATTTCCAGAAAACAGACTTTGTGCCAGTGCTGATTGGCAACCACAACACTACCTTTTGATGTCTATTTTTATTTCTAACTAGTAAGAATAAGAAGATCAGAGGAATAAAGCCAGTGGAACTCCAGAGCAGCTGAAATCTAGGGCTACATGAAAAGTCCTACAGGGAGTAAGCTGAACTTTTCCAAAGTTACCACCTCATCTAGATATATATATATATATATTTTTTTTCATAATCTGATTTAAAAATCTCTGTCCTTTTCATCTTTTCTACTGCTTGAAGACATTTCTGCCATGTGTCCAAGCTGAAGATGTGGGGCGTGGTCATCTTCTCACGTGACCCATGCCATTTACCCAGTGGCTCATCAACGTCCCCATGAGTTGTGAAGGGAAAGGGCCCCTTCCCTCCTGGCAGCTGAGGACCAGGTCCTGCTCAGTTCCAACTGGCTGAATCCACTGGGGCTGACTAGTCCTGGCATGTCAGAGGTCACGTTCAATGGGCAGCTTGCACTTTTTGTGTCTTATTTTCTAGGTAGATATTCAACACTCAGAAAGCTAGCAAGAGAAATTTCCTTGAAAATGCATCTCTTCCTAAAAAGTGTCTGTAAATACTTACACATATATATTGTGTGGTGGCAATGATATACATTAGTCAAATCTCTTTAGATTAAAAGAGATTGGGTGAAACTGGATTAACCCAAACTGAATTAAACCAAAAAGAGAATGTGTTGTTCCTCATAATCGAAAATCAGGGAGAGAGTTCCAGCTCACTGGAACCCAAGTGTTCAAAAGCAGTTTCTAGAAATCTGTCTCCATGTCTCAGCTCTGCTTGTCCCTGAACTGACTTCATTTTCCGACTCTGACCAAGTCATGAGAAAGGTGGCAGCCAGCAGCTCTAGGCTTGTATCCTATCGGTTTATGAGCTCTCACAGATAGAGAGCACCTCTCTTCCAACTGTTTTGGCAGATGTCCTGGAGCTAAATTTTATTTAGGGAGTGGCTAAGTAAAACAACTACTGAGTCCAGGGTACTGGACTTTACTGGTAGGCCACACTTATACCATGTGCCCACTCCTGGAAGTGGAGTTGAATGTGGGGTTAACCACATGAATAGCAACAAGCAATAAAGTGTGCTACATTCCTGTGTGAGGTAGGCCTTTGCACTTGTGGGTAAAGCAGACCCCTTTTTACCTAAAAGTAGAAACTATTCTTCAAAAGAGGAAAGGGAGGGGCACCTGGGTGGCTCAGTCAGTTAAGCATCTGCCTTCAGCTCAGCTCATGATCTCGGGGTCCTGGGATCGAGCCTCACATCAGGCTCCCTCCCTCTGCCTGCCACTCTCCCTGCTTGTGCTCTCTCTCTCTATGTCTAATAAATAAGTAAAATCTTTTTTTTAAAAAAGGAGGGGGGGAGGGACAATAACTGATGTGAGGAAAGCAGCTCTCTAACAGAAAACCTGGAGAGAGCAGATGAATAGCATGAGAAAGAGAGTAGTTAAAAGAGAGATTTAAAATAAACAAGCAACAATAACTATAAGCAAATATGAGGATAATTAAACAGCTATAAAGTTAACCACAACATTTGCCTTGACCAATTCCTATAGAATGCAATCTCCTTTGGTAATAAGCTCCCTGAAAATGAGCTGCATTGGCCTGTTTTGGCTCATCCCCAGGGTATGCCTCGTTCTCATCCTTTCCTGCTCTCTACTTTCCATCCCTCCTGTTTTCTTTCTGACTGCTCACATCTGTACTGACAGCTTCCTCCTTACCTCAGTAGCTACTGTCTTCCACATTCTTTTAACTAATTTTGCTTCACCTCTGCACAACACAGTTTTATTTTTGCATTCTTCCAAGGAGAGATGGAAAAGAGAAAGTGAAGAAGACACTCTACCGAGCGCCTGGCATAGTTATTCAAGATGCCAGAACTCAGACAGGCTACATAATTTTCAAAATTAATTAAGAATTTCATGAGAGCAGAGCATGAAGCTAAGGACAGGGCCCTTCTGGAGCTTGGCTCTGGGCAACTGTTAAGGATGTACACTCATGAAGCTGACCATGAGCAGAACTCTTTGGTTACCTTCCCAACTGTTATCCTCAGATGTTCCTTCTCTTTCACATGACCATCCTTTTAGGGGAGGCGAGTCCCATCCCCAAATCCAGGAGGATGGATTAAGCCAAGAATATATCCCCATTTCCTTTGTCAGCAACCGGTAGGCATAAACACCTGACACAGTGCTGGCCAATGGGATCTGATTTCATCTTTCATGAAAAGAGACATGGGAGAAGAAACAGCTCTTCTTTCCTAGCATTGCTGTAGCCATCTTGTTAATGAGGGTCATTTTCCTGAAGATGGCAAAGTGGAAAGACGGAGGGAACCCATCAATTAGTTGTTGAATTAATCCATCAATTAGTTGTTGAATTAATCCATCAATTAGTTGTTGAATTAACTAGCCATGAAGCCACCCTGCTTAGGCTTCTTGGTATATGAAATATATATATATTTTTTCATTAAGCCAATTGAGTTGGGCTTTTCCTCTTAGAGCTAAAAGCAGTTTAATTTATATATCTTAGTAATCAAAAAAAATTCTTACATAAAAGTAAGCTCTTACACAAAAACAAGAACAGAAAAAATAGATGGAAATGTAAATAGTGGTGCAGCAGGGGAGGATAGGCTTCTCCAAGGCCCTTTTTCCCCATTAAAGAAGCCATCTCATACTGTCCATTTTCCCTCTCTCGTGAGATGGTAAAGCATTTAGAAAGTTTAAAAATAAGAAGCAAAGTAACAAAACCTATTAAATGAAATGCAAACCCAGATCTCAGAAATAGTTTGGATAATACAAACTTTGAATTTACAAAGATTTCCTGGGGATAACATGTGAATTAAAGCTACCAATCCAGAAGCAGAAATAATAAATCCTTGAATGTACTTTTTTGGGTCACCTTTGAAGTTAAGTGACTTATATCTAGCTTCAAGAACTTGCTTATTGGCAAAACAGAGATAAACTAAAGGGAAATCTTTTTTGAGATGCTGCCAAGTAAATATGTCCTGAAGCTATTTGTTATAGTCAGGACTCTGCCTATTGTAAGTAATAGGAAATTTAACTCAAGCTGACTTGAGCTTACATAATCAGGGATTCCAAGGTGGACTGGACTGTGGCCCAGCTGGATCCAAGACCAAATAATTAAGGTTCTTTCTTTCTCCATCTCTTGGCTCTGCCCTTCCTTGAGAGATACAGTGCTCTCATTGGGCAGGTCTCCTCACATGCTCTGCGCTGGTGCCAAGAGGAGGAGTTTGTCTACCCCAGCCATCTAGCCTGAGAGTAGAGGAGGGGTGGTTTCTGTAGGAGAATGTGGGTTTTGTTTAAGAAGATGGGGGAAAGGGGACACTTGTGTGGCTCAGTCAGTTAAGCATCTGCCTTGGCTCAGGTCATGATCTCCCGGTCCTGGGATCGGGTGCTGGGATCGGGTGCTGGGATCAGGTCCTGGGATGGAGTCCCGCCGTCCTCCCTGCTCAGCGGGAAGCCTTCTTCTCCCTCTCTCTCTGCCGCTCCCCTTGCTTGTACTCTCTCTCTGTCAAATAAATAAATTTTTAAAAATCTTAAAAAAAAAAAAAAGATAGGGGCAAGAATTCTGGGTAGAAAAGCAAGTTTTTTATTACTACTTTGCAATGAATTAATGTTGGAATTTTAGTTTACCAATAGCAAGTTTTGCAGGGAAAGACAAATGTTATTCAGAAGTCAAAATAATTCTAAATCCAACACTAATGTACCTTGAAGTTAAGATTTTTTTTTTCTTAATATACCAGTTAAGTTTTGAGAATTGGGTTAAGATTTTAGTCTTCTTTTTTTCCCCAAGGATTTTATTTATTTGACAGAGAGAGGTGAGGGGTGCACAAGCAGGGGAAGCGGCAGGCAGAGGGAGAGGGAGAAGCAGGCTCCCCACCGAGCAGGGAGCCCAATGCAGGACTCGATCCCAGGACCCTGAGATCATGATCTCAGCCGAAGGCAGATGCTTAACTGGCTGAGCCACCCAGGCGCCCCAAGATTTTAATCTTCTGTTCAGTCATTCCAAAAGCTAATCCCATTTCTAAATTGAAGGGGATTTGTGGATTCACATATGTCTAATTATCAAATGTAAATTGAAAAAGGAATGAAATTGAAACCAGAGACATTATGTATATTGCCAAATCAAAATGATGATAGATTAAAGATAACAGAGCAAAATTCTTGAGTGAAACTATCTATTATGTTCCATCAAAATGGCAATTAAAGAGCCCGGATATAAAGTACGTGACTTACTTGGGTTCATACAACACTTCTGACTGCTTGTCAGAAAAGACAATTTAGTTATAGAGTTGACTTCATGTATTGGAAAGCAACAGTGTGTTTTATTCCCTTTCCTTAAGAAGTTTCTATTGAAATCTTCTAGTCACAAGATACTGAGTGTGTTAAGTTACTGGAAAAATTTCAAGAAGGAATTCCTATGAAGTGAAAGGCATACTTGTAATTTCTATTTCTAATCCCAGAACTTTTTATTTACTGTAAATTCAGGGATTCACCTTTTTAAAGAATCCAGATCTCTAGATCTGCACGATTTTGAGATTGCCTTATTTTCATTGGCACAAGACAAAGACATCAGTTTCTCGTCCCAGAAAAAACAAGGCATCCATTATTTCAAATAGAGGTTACTTGAAAACATGGCAGTAATTTATGGGATACTATGTAATTGTAAGACACTGTGTTATTCCAAAGGCTGAAGAAAAATTAGCTATTAAAGAGGTGGTTTATCTGAATCAAAATTATGGCATTGCTTTGCAAGGAGTTTTCTTGCATCTCATGCAAACCCAAGTCCTTTTTAAGTTATCACCTGAGGAGTTGTGCAATGTTAAGTCAGTGCAGATGGCAAATCCTAGGATGGGAGTGAAAGTCTTTACCAAACGAAGAGATATTAAAAAAAAAAAAACCCAATTCATTCAATATCATCTTTTTATATCTTATTAAGCAGGCAGCATCCATCACCACAAGGTACAATAATAATATATTACTAAGAGAAAAAAAATGCATCTGAAATGAAAACTGACTGTGGCTGGTTCTCCCTTACAAGGAAGAGGTGGCATAATTCATTTCAGTGGAGAAATCAGTCTCTATGTGGCTGCTTTCTCCTCACAGAGACAATAGACGAAACGAGGTGGGGTGTGAGACCCGGGGCAGGAACCCACCGTAATAGTCTTTGGCCATTTGAAAGGGGCTTGATACTGAATTGGGGAATAGAGGTTAGACAGCTGCAGAGCACTCTTCCACCCCATCAACAATAGGAAGAACCATTGTCACTGTGAATGTTTTCAGTGTTTGTGGCAGCAGAAGAGGGAGGCAGAGCAATTCAGTGAGAAGCTAGAATTGGTGAAATAGCCAAGGATCTTCAGAAGAAGAAAGTCTAGCATTACATTTTAAGTTGTCTGTGCGATATAAACTAACTGGAATAGTACCTAACTCCTAACCTTGTGAGAGTTATAATCAAGTTGGAGAGATATGATAAGTCTTAAAAAGAGAAATAAAAAGCAATCAATGACATTCTAAGCTAAAAACCAAACGGCTCAACTAATGGTGGGGTACTGTAAAATTGTAGAGTGAGAAAGATCTTATGGAATCCCTGGGCCAGCTCTTCAGAAGCTGTGTGGGTTTGGGCCAGTCACTTATCCTCCCTCAGGCACAACTGCCTGTGGCAATATGGGCATGGTGAGAGCACTTGCTTTACCCACCAGAACATTGCCCTGCATCTTAAGTGAGATGACAAATGGAAAAGTGCTTTGTAAGCTGCACAGAGTTACATCAATTCCAGTTTTTATTCTAGAATTCTTGTGCAAACATGACTGTCCCCCAGATACTTAAAAACAGCCCATCTTCTGCATCAAAAGTCAAATGCCAGAAGGTGAGATTATAACTGGTACATTCAAACAAGGCACCACTCCTGTCTTGTCACTGTCACTCATCTACTCATGTGGGGAGAGTTATTGGCAGGAGAGCAAGCAGCAATTGTAGCAAGGAGTATGGATGGCAGTGAGGAAAGAAAAAAGAGCAAACACAGTCCACCTAAACCCTATCCTGGCTCTCCCACTGTTGGTTATGGAACCGGGCAGTTTTACACCCTGGGTATTTCTCACAAGTACATTTTTTATTCACTCCATCACCTGCCTTCCTTCAGGTGCTTGTCGCCTCTTGACTGGGCATTGCACCAGCACATCATTCCATTTTCCACACCACCACCACCCGTTTGCTTTCTAACTGCAAATGTGATCATGTTGCTCCCCAGCTTAAAACCGTAGACTGCCTTCCTGATACCTGGATAAAGTGTAGAGTTCAGTCTCAGCAGAACCCCCACAATCAGCATTCCCCGTGTCTTGCAGCTCCTCAAATAAGCCACAGTCAAAGCCACATCTTTGCACTTGCCCCTCCTCTCCTTGTTTTCTGATGATTTTTCACCCATCCTTCCGACTCAATGCAAGAGCGGCCACCTCTTCACAGCCTTCTTCCTGATCTGCTCCCATCCCTGTCACCGCACCCCACACACCCAGAGGTGGTTAGGGGTTTTCTCTGACCCATTAACACATTATGCAAGCTCCTCTTGTGGCATTTTCCAGAGGGAGTTTCCTTATTTATTTTTCTATTTCTTCCACTAGACTGTGAACTCCCTGAGGGTAAGGAATTCCTCAAATTTGAATCCCTAGCACCTAGCACATAACAAACAGCTCCTTAGTAAACATTGGGGGGAAAAAATGTATCAACGCTGACTTAAAAATTCCCCATATTAGCTCAGTTTTAAAAAATGACTGCATTAGCAATATATTCTAGAATCACAGCTTGCTTGTAATTTTCTGCCTTATGTACTCAGCATGGAAATTTTTTCAATCAGAATAACTGAAGTTGTAATCATTTAAAAGAGGTGTCACTAGCTAAATGGGTTCTTGTGCTTAGAAAAACGTAAGAGTGTGGTGATTAACAGAAAAATCCCAACCCATTTCTTTATCCTCGTTTTCATGTCAAATCTCCTTTTTTTGAAACCTGCAAGTAAAGTTCTGACTCCATTAGTTATGACATTATTGGTGGCCCCGATCAGCATAACGACGATGTCAAGAATGCTGAACTGTGAAAACCAGCAGGGGTGAAGGAGCATGGAATAGGGACTATTTCAGTATGAGAAACTCTCTAAAGGAAGAAATCCAGTGCCCAGAGACCATTATCTGGTAAAGACATTTGTCTGACCATGGGTATAAGCCAAAAGCAGTTCATTTATAGTGGGCAGGGTAGAGGAGGTCAGTGTGGGACGTAACTACTTTAGCTGCTTTTTCTGGGTAATGGCAACTATCACAGAATTCTATAGAAAATGTAAGTGAAATGCATTAATCGGTGACTCATCCTCTGGGAAACGACAATTTACACTAGACTAAGTGGTAGCACTAAGGGGGCATGACATTCAAATTGGTCTGGCTTTCTGAGTGGAAATTTTTAAAGGGAAATTGGTAGCCTTTTCCCCTTTCTCCAGTTTTTTTTAGAGGCTTCCTTAAGTAGCACGTATCCATTAGAGTCCCTAAATAAAACCTTGCTTTCGTGTGAAGGCTGGGATTATTGCTCTTTTTGAAAGGACAGAGAAGACCTGCAGATAAAAGGGCAGGGCGGCAGGACATCTTTTCCTTTTCATCCACTTTGTCAGTACTCTCGCCTGTGCCCCCATCATCCTGTGACTGCAGCTGCCTTCGACACCTCCCATCCCCCCAGCCTACCTTTGGCTCCAGCCTTTGCCCGGCTACCCAGGTCCTCACGGGGTCACCTTGCAGCACCGGGTGCAAGGTGCTCTGCGCATCTCTCTATTAACGAGCTGACCTTCTCTGATGCCTCAGCGGGCGATGCCTGAGGGGCCTGCTGGAACTCTTACTGGCAGCCTTAGAGTGTGTAGGGACGGAAGCCCCTCTCCTCCATCCCTTGGGTGGAGAGATCTGAGGCTCATTCTACACGGTGCCCCAGGGGCCGCCATTGGCATCAGGCCCCCGTTGCCCACAGGGATAGCCAACTAGAGGACACACCATTGTATTGGCTCTCTTCCCTCCCTGTTTCACTCTACCTAGTTCCCCGTCCTTGTTAGTTGAGATTACTTCTCAAAATGAACTACCTGCCTGCATACAAACCTTGTCTCAGGGCTCTGTTTCCTGGGAACATGCAGGCTTTCCTAACTGATCTGTAACAGATACACTTTTCCATTACTAACTGTGATGGATAGTATTTGCAATAATGAAGTTTCCACTTCTACTTTGTAATGGGGTAGGGGGCATTTATTTAGTCCAAGGTAACTCAGCACATTTTGGTTAAAAAAGTCTCTTTGGATTATTACAGTGTCAGTCCTTTAGCATTTAAGCTGGGCCAGTTCTGGATTCTTTCCCTCCCCTTCTCCTGCACTTCTTCCCAGAGACCATTTAAGTTCTTCGATACTTAATAGGAAGTCATGTATCATACGATCTCACTGATATGAGGAATTCTTAATCTTAGGAAACAAACTGAGGGTTGCTGGAGTGGTGGGGGGTGGGAGGGATGGGGTGGCTGGGTGATAGACATTGGGGAGGGTATGTGCTATGGTGAGGGCTGTGAATTTTGTGAGACTGTTGAATCACAGACCTGTACCTCTGAAACAAATAATACATTATATGTTAAAAAAAAAAAAGAAGATAGTAGGAAGGGAAAAATGAAGGGGGGGGGGAACCGGAGGGGGAGACAAACCATGAGAGACTATGGACTCTGAGAAACAAACTGAGGGTTCTAGAGGGGAGGGGAGTGGGGGGATGGGTTAGACCCGTGATAGGTAGTAAGGAGGGCAGGTATTGAATGGAGCACTGGGTGTTATACGCAAACAATGAATCATGGAACACTACATCAAAAACTAATGATGTAATGTATGGTGATTAACATACCATAATAAAATAAAAATTTTAAAAATGTATCATCCTGGCATCTCTTGCTTTTTCTGGTATTTGCCTTCCTCTTTCCTAGGGCAACAATTCAGAATCTCATGGTCTAGTAATAGTAAGAGAGTGTAAGAAAAAAATTACAAATAAGAAAAATATTATTGGGACACCCGGGTGGCTCAGTGGTTAAGCGTCTGCCTTCGGCTCAGGTCATGATCTCGGGGTCCTGGGATCAAGTCCCACATCGGGCTCCCTGCTCAGTGGGGAGTCTCCTTCTCCCTCTCCCTCTCCCTCTGTGCTCTCCGTCTCTCTCAAATAATGTTCGAAAAAAAGAAAAATATAATTTAAAATATTACAAATATATTATTTCTTTTCAGGTCTCTCCACTCTTTTTCATGTCTACTCCATACTGTTGTTGACAAGTGCCATTTTTTCCATGTCAATTATCTCCAAAGGCACCAAGAATGGCATCCAATTTACTCCCTCTGCTATCAAGTTTAAACTTGTCTTCTCTTCTTGCTTAAAGTTAGTGTCCATATCCCTTGAACTGAAGGAGGTGCATAGGTAACAAAACTTGGGGTAGTATTAGGAAGGAGAAAATGGGGACTAGTGAGGTGACCAGCAATAGCCATTAAAGTTGCCACTGTGATATGCTCTTCTTACTGTCTTTCATGTGACCTCCTGCAGCAAAAACAATGCATACGTTTGCTCTTGAGTACATACATAAACTACACTTCCCAGTTTCCTTGCAGTCAAGTTGGAGCTATCCGACTGTGTTCTAGATAGTAGAATGTGAGCAGAAGTGATTTACACCACCGCGGGGCTTGTCCTCTGAAAATCTCCCATGCACATTCCTCCATTTACTCATCTCTTCTGTGGTAACCTTGGGAACCACACAAGGAAGATGATGATATCAAGAGATGGAATGAGTCTGGGCTCTGCATGACTGAGAAGAGGTTGAGCCCCTTATTCTCTCCCCACTCTTGCCCCCGCCACATTAGATTGGGATGTAAGTGAGTAATTAAGGTTTACTGTGTTAAATCACAGACATTTGGAGACTGTTACAGCAGCTAGTGTTATTCAGCCTAATGCTGCCCTCAGTATTGTGCATGGGAGTTCTCCTGCCTAAAATGGATACTGTCTTCCCTCTTTTTTTCCTAATAAAAATCCTACCAATGTGTAAAAACTCAGCTAAGGGTCCTACATGATCCACAAACTTTTCAATGATCACAATAGCTCATGGTGATAGCTCTCTTCTAATTCCTAGGGTCCTATTTAGACCTTACATATGTATTGCTTTGTTTTATTATTTAGCTTTTCATGTGTATGTGCTTACTTGCCCAACTAGATGATCAATTCCCAACTGGAAAAAACTATCATTATTTTATTACTGTTATTATTATTACTTGACCCCCAAAGCAATTATCACCAATCCCTGTAGGTGGTACCTCAGGAATAAAAAGTCAGAAGTCATATATAATAAGGCTTATACAAGTCCTATAAATATCATTGTATGATTCTAGCATGGGCTAAATATAAGAATTCGACCTAGTAATTCTGGCTTACAGGTACGACAATGAATTCTCCGAGGATAAAATTAATTCCTATATATAAATAAACTGTTCAGAAATACATTTAATTTGCTTTTTCCTCAAGGGCTAATTAATGTTAGCATTTCCTCTGCCTCTCCCCTAAACGCATACTGAACAATATCCCAGATTGTGAAAGGAAGGATTAGAACGTGAGATCTCTTTGAAATCCCCCACACTACCGGTTTCCTGTCACCCGTATTTAGCTTCTCATTTGAAACGAAAGTCAGCAGGTTTAGTACAATCTGTGCTGGATTTTA
Organism: Mirounga leonina; assembly: GCF_011800145.1. NCBI lineage: Eukaryota > Metazoa > Chordata > Mammalia > Carnivora > Phocidae > Mirounga > Mirounga leonina. Next base: position 59,929,061 of record NW_023270454.1, on the reverse strand, counting down.
TGGGTCTACTTTTTCAACAACAACAATAATAAATATTTCTTTACATTCCCAAATCTCTTCTTTCTGACCCCGGCTGTTAAACAGTCATATTCATCTCTTTCCTAATTGTGACGGAAGAACAAGCTGCTTATGTTTATCATTCAGGTGGCCAGGATTGATTTTGCAATTAAGCAAAGGGGTTGGGGAATCACTGTTTTAAACGTAAAGATTAAGAACTCGAAACAGGCACATATTCGAAAATTTCATACGAGTTGCTGTTTGAAGATGCTGGGAACAGTTTTAAACTGGAAAATAAAAGGTTGCATATAAATTTTGATGCTCTAGAAATCTGCCAGTTTCAATAGTGCAGATTTCTCTGAACTCCCCTATTCATTCAGCGGGGCTTGGTGCTAGCAACTTGCTTTTCTGCCAGTCAATGCACTTTCCTTTTGAGCTGGAGAGAATACCTCTGCAATTGTAGAGTTCGTGCCCTCCAGTCTTTGATTTATTCTCCACTGAAGCTACTTGTATAGAGATCAGCTCTGCTGGTTGCACCAGCGGTTCTAACATCACAGAATTCAGTCTCATCCTTTTCAAGTACCAAGGTCAACATATTAATGATGAAGAGTACATTTTCTATCCTTTTAAGGAATAACTTGAATTGGCACAGCAACCTGGAACAAATATCTAAAAAGCAGAGAAACATTTTTTTTTTTTTATGGGCAGTCTAGCATTCTTGCATTTTAATTTCTTAATAGCCATAATTGAACTTCTGGTTCACAGGAAGGAAGGACTAGAACTAGGATATAAATACATTGGTTCATATATTTTCTTCCTCTAAAAACTCTAATTTCAGAATTGCCTTTTAATATGTGCTCAAAGTTTTTGTTTGCTTTTTTGTTTTTCTTTTTAAATAACCACCATTAAGGACTTTTAGCAGAGATTTTTCTTAAACTGTGTTTCTCAAAGCCACAGGTTCTCCATGGTGGGGCTCAATGTGGGGGCTTTTCTTCCCCTTCCTACTGCAGTAGTTCTGCTTTTTTACCCGTTTTGTATTTGGATTTCTACATAACATTTACAGTTACAAAAATGGCTTCTGGGAAGAAAAAATTCTAAAATCCCTGAATGTTGGAATCATGGAAACTTTTATTTTCCTCTAATCAGTGCAACTCATTTTTCTGTATTGAAATAACCAAAAATGTTGTGGTGCAAGAATGTATAGAGGATATTTGCTCCCCATTTCCTAGCAGCACCCCCATTTCCTTTGGGGAATTACCTGTCTTCCACCAAATGTGATGCTGGCGGATGGTGGATCCAGGGCCTTCCCTCCATAACAGTTGAAGTGACCTGATCCTTTCTCTCAAAGCCCCAGGCCAGCAAGGGTGTATGCTTCCCCAATCAGATGTTCTCTCCCAGGTATCGGAATCTGTTGTGAGGGACACAAGAAAGCAACGTAGGTACTCTACACATTTTTTGGTGGTACCCTTACCTATCAGGAGACTTTGCTAGGGTCCCTCCTTCTTGGTCTTCCAGAGCTGCCTTCGTGCCTGTCCATTTCCAAATTGGACTGTCCAGCCTTCTGGAAATTTAATGAGACCCTGATAATCCTTCTACCTGCACACGTTTTTCACACTGTGTGTCTTCATTTTCCTTGCCTTGCTCTTTCCTATTTCCTTCTGGATCCGACCATAAACTGCCTTATGGCAACCCTCCACTAAAATGTACCTACTTGCCGTCCTTTGAGACATATTTTTATCTTCATATAAGGGCTTTGCACCACTTACACGCTATCTCCATCTACTCCAATGTATACATTCACCCCCTCCCTGTTTTTGATTTGTTCTTCCTGGGTTGGTGCTGTTATCCCAATATGTCCCTGATTCTCTATTCAGTGAAACATTACCCCAGCAATGATATGGAAGTATGTAGGCCTCAATTGTCTGCGAGAGTCAGAACACCTGTCAAGAAGGTGAAGGTGAAGAAGGTCAGAATCAAACGCAGAGAATCAGTAGTGCAGAGGGTCAAAACACAGACGGTGAGGCAGGCAAGTATTAGAGAAGGGGCAGAGAAAAGGCACAAGATCCAGACACACAAGGAATTTAGGACTAGGTGCCACAATAAAATCTAGTTTGTACAAGGGCTTCTGTATATTTTGTGCCTGAAGAGGGACTGTTCTGGTGAAGACGCCTAAGCTCCCCTCCCCTACCCCCATCCAAATAAAACAATATGGATTTTTTTTTCCAAATTCTATTTGATCTTCATGAAGACAGTCCACCATTGTATTAACACACTGGGGACAATAAGATCTCCGTATGTTTTTGAATAATGATAGCTGTCATTTATTTTTTTTTAATTTTTTTAAAGGTTTTATTTATTTATTTAATTGACACACACACACACACACACAGAGACAGCGTGAGAGGGAACACAAGCAGGGGAAGTGGGAGAGGGAGAAGCAGGCTTCCCGCCAAGCAGGGAGCCTGATGTGGGGCTCGATCCCAGGACCCTGGGATCATGACCTGAGCTGAAGGCAGACGCTTAACCGACTGAGCCACCCAGGTGCCCCGGTAGCTGTCATTTATTGAGTGCTTACTATATGCCAGGCTCTTTGGTGAAGTGCTTTGAGTGTAAGGAGAATTGAGGTTGAGATAGATTAAATAACCTGCCCAAGTAAATGGGAAAGCTGAGATTTAAGCTCATGTTTGTTAACTAAGAGCCCAAGTTCTTAATCATTGAGCATCCATGCCATTAAATCGGACTGGGCTCTGCAGTATACCCATAACTGTGTCTTCCAACTCCACGCTTCCTAGCTGGCATAAGGCAGCATTCAATAAATACATGTTGAATAAACACATACAAAAGAGCCCATTAACTCTCACTTGGTGTAAGAACGTGCATAGTGGGCCTTCTTTGCCCACAACCGTACAGCATTTCTTCTGGAAATGCTCCTTCCTCTACTCTAACCTATGTATGTAGGAGCCGCTCTTCACTTAGAGATCCCACTCTCCTGCCTCCTCTGATTGTCCCCCGTGGCCCTGCTTGGAGCTGAATCCAGCAGGTTTGGGTTCAGAGGGGAGAACACAAGCCAGGCCAGAGTCCTCCCCACCAATCTTTCAACGGGGACCAGAGTCTCAGTCTCCCTCTGGTGGTGAAGCTAGGAGATGTCTGGCGGAAGAGCAGCTGGTGGCTGTATATCCATGAGGAAATAGGTCTAAGAATAAAAAGCTGACCTATGGACAGAGACCAAGTGATTGAGAGACAGATGGAGAGATGGAGAGAAAGTAAGAATGGCGGAGTCTGAGACCTGGCATCAAGTTGTTCTCGAGTCCCAGCTCCTCCCTTGCCCTTACCCAACACTAGCTGGGTTTAGTTATGTCCACCCAAACTAGTTCTGAACAAGATGGTCGGTTTATAATCATTTCTAACATATTAAGCCCACATTACACTAAGAAAAGGGGAAAATACTTCGTCTTCTGTCTCTGCATATAGCATATGCTTCTGCATCTCTAAACCTAGACTACGCTGTACTAGAAGGGAGGATAGTGGGGGGATTGACAGCACAGAGAAACAAATTTGGGGGAATAATTTACCAGTAACACTCCTATTTTCTTGTCTCCCTTGACAACTGCCAACACTTTTACTTCTCAAAGAAGCTTTCCTGACCATTAGGTAGTGAGAAATAAATTTGTTATAGTGTCACGTATTTCTACAGAATAGCTAGTAAATCGGGCACCTGAGTGGCTCAGTTATTGAGCGTTTGCCTTCAGCTCAGGATCCCAGGCTCCGCAGGAAGCCTGCTTCTCCCTCTCACACTCCCCCTGCTAGTGTTCCCTCTCTCGCTCTGTCAAATAAATAAAATATTTATTTTATAAAATATTTATAAATAAAATATTTTAAAAAGAATAGTAATAAAGGGTTTTTTTTGTGTGTTTTTTTTGTGTTTTTTTATGTGTTTTGTTTTTGTTTTTTACTCTGAAGAACTCTAGGGCACATAGATAGAGGTTTTTTGCCACCCTGGACATGAAGAAATAAGCTGAGCTTAATTTAATTTATTATTAAATTATTCTATAATAAATAATTACTATAATATTACTATTAACTATTGATTTGTATAATAGGTAAATTAGGAGATACTTCTTCCCCTTACAAAAAAAATCCATCATGGAATTGCTGCAGAGTATAAAATAAGATATTTCCCTGACAATTTACAATATCTCCTCTTACAGGAAAACCAAAGATCACAGTGAGTCCATACATATTTAATCACATACAACTTACTAAAAATATATTTATTACATGAAGCTAGGCTGCCAAATACAGATGTGCAGTTTGTGCACTGCCCAGTGACACCTGGCTTGGGGCACAAGTGGGAGCCAAAATCCAGCCCTCACTTCTCACCCTTAGCCATGTGCCTGCCCATGAAGCTGCCTCCACCCACTCAAAAGCACCTATAGGCCAGCAGTGGCCCCTCCAAAAGCCAGGCAAACCTGCCTGGGACCTAACACTCTGAAAGAGAGAGGCATTCTTCTGAAGCACAAAATAGAAAAATGACAGAAGTAATGTTTTCCCTATAAAATTAAGCACATAAATGCCCAATAAGTGCCTAATAAACTAAAGGAACAGGTTATAGAATAAGAAAGGGAACGATTTTCTCTCAATAAAGCCAAAGAAGAAGTGATAGCAAATGTCTTAAATTATATGCTCTTATTTCTTTTCATGGCTTATTTCTTCCTTATAGTTGGTTTTTGTCCACCTGGCCCAACAGTGTTAAGACTGATGACAACCTTATTACATCCCTTCTCTTGTCAAATAGGGACACCAGAAAAGTAAGATGCTTATTTTAACTTTAAAAGTTTTCTTATTTACCATCAATGCTTCCCTCCTCCATCTCTATCCTCACAGCTGTCCTGATCCTCATGGAACACATGACAGATGGGGAAATAGCCCCAGTGAGTCACATAATCACATCCTCATCACTGGGGTTTTTCGATTTATCAACATTGACAATGTATTCCTCTCTGTGGCTCACCGCAGTTTGCTTTTTTATACCACAGAAAGGTCCTGGACATGCTTACGGTGCTTTCTATAAATATCAGCCACACATTCCAGCTTTCGAAGGAGCACATTCTGCTAAACATAGACTGTGGAGACAAGTAATCCCTGTATATTTTTCTTGCTGTATATTATGGATGCTAATTCAGGCTGAGTTTTCCTTATCCCATCTCAACTTGACCTTGGTTATTTTGGGTATTTCCACAAAGGTCACCATATTACTTCTAGTGCTTTATAGTTCATACCCAGGCCAGGAGTATCTGCAGTCCTAGGATTCTGGAGCCTCACAGCTGTAATCACCATTAACTGGCAGGGCCACGGGGTTGTTAAATAGTCCCATGGATATTCTAATCCCAAACCAGAGGTTTGGGAGTCTCTTGGCAATTGCAAGAGCCATAAGCCATTTGAAAGTTAAAGTCTGGATATTATTGACCTAGGACTTCCCCAGCTGAGGCAGAAAGACAGACAACTTGTCATGAATAGCAGCTAGTTAGTCCAACGGGTCTATGGAATATATGACTAATACAAAAGGCTTAAAGTTTGACTACTTGGTCCTCCTAGTTAATACCAGTATACAGGATGATCTGGAGAGTACAGGATGTGATTTGGTTAAATCTTTTCTTGATTTTTGCTTGTTCCTTTTGTTTTGACTTCTTGTCTTTTCAAAAGCATATGACATTCAGCACTAGAAATGTCAAATAGAAGTCTTTTGGAGTTACTTGTTATTGGCTCTTTATTTTGGATAAATGTTTTCTTTAAGACCCTTGCTCCTTTCTGTCCATATTCTTCTATTTAGCTATAAAATGCCATTAGGCTCATCAGTCACATCACATTTACCACTAGAGTGTCATGGTCTATGCAGTGCTTTTCAGTTTCCAAAAATGTGACCATACATCCATTCCATCACTGATCCCCAGAACAACCCTATGGACAGGAATTGTTATTTCCATTTTAGACTTGAAGAAACTGAGATCAGACTGAGTATGTGACAGGTCCACAGAGGACAGCCTGACGCAAATCCTAGCCTAGTGATTTTTCCATTTTAACCAGTGTCTTTTGTCTTTACAACTGTTGTAACTTGTGTGCTAGACAACATGCTGGATGGGAGGCCCAGGCCTTTCAGAAAGTCACTTACCACCAGCCAGGGGAACTCGTAATGGTTGCTTAATCTCTCTGAGCCTCAATTTCCTCTTCTGTAAAATGAACTCACGTTTTGCTCTCTCATTTTATGATCCAATGATAGGCAACCAGGGCCATCAGGAATCTTTCTTCCTTCCATGTGCAACACAAGTGTGATATGTACATTACATGCAGAGGAAAATAGAAAAGTTGGATATTTTTTCCTTCTTCTCTGTTTTCATTTTTCTTTTACCATTCCTTAGTTTGCTGCCTTTGGTGAATGATATACTGCCATTCAATTCTCCAGATTGTCAGCTGCTAAGTAAGGAAAATAGTGCTGTTCTCACATGATTTTACTGAGAGTTAACATCTTGTCTTCATCAAGTAAATCCTAGTACAGCATGTCCAGATAGCACACTAAAATCCTATGGCACGTTAGATTGGTGTTTTTTTGCTCTGACTTTAGGTCCATCTTATAGAATCTTTTTGGCTTCTATGTTTGTGTTGGGAATAGAGATGCCAAAATTTTTTTTTTTTTTTCATTTTTAAACCTCGATTCTAACCTTGTGATGCATGTGAAGCTGGTAGTTGCTGGAAACATAAATGGAGAAAAGACAACTTTCCTGGTTGATTCTCACCTAAGGCAACAGATCTGCCCATACAGTTAAATCAGAGGTTAGCAAAGTGTCTTTCCTAGACAGATAGCATCAGCATCAGCATCAGCTGGAAATGTGTTGGAGATGCAAATTTTTAGACCTCACCCACGAGCTGCTGAGTCAGAAACTCTGGGATTGGGGCCCTGAAATCTTTTTTTAAAGCCCTCCTCCCATATGATTCGAAGCACTCTGAAGTTTGAGGACTACAGAGTTGGGTTTTTCTCCTATTAAGCTATTTTTTTCACTCCTAAAGTTCCCAGGATGGCTCTGGGAACTCTCAGTGAAACCACTGAGAGTATCTGTTAGTGGAATGGAAGAAACTATATATAAGGCCACTGGGGCATAGCTGTTACTAGAGAATAACAATTAGCTACATTGTTAACACTCTATTACCTCTTAAATTTTCTTATTGCTACCTTAGACAGACACTATTGATGTCCTTTCTTGTATTTTAAAGGTGTATTAAACTTTAATCTTTCAATTAGCATCAATACAGAACATAAAGTTTATAAACCTAAATCTTAAGATACATGTAGCTGACAATGTTCAAACCCTAGTTCAGTTCCACTAAACTAAGACTGGCCATTTTTTTTTTTATTCTTATGTTAATCCCCATACATTACATCATTAGTTTTAGATGAAGTGTTCCATGATTCATTGTTTGTGCATAACACCCAGTGCTCCATGCAGAACGTGCCCTCCTCAATACCCACCACCAGGCCAACCCATCCTCCCACCCCCCTCCCCTCTAGAACCCTCAGTTTGTTAAGACTGGCCATTTTTTCCATGATCCCATTGGGATGTTAACTACATAGTAAATCTAATTTTGTCTCTTAGTTCTATAGGCTTTGCCTTGCTAAATATTTCTCTACATTGCCAATTACTATTCCACACAATTTTGTAAGAGACTAAGCCTGATTACCCTGAGGAAAAAAGAACCCTCCTGAGGCACTCGATTTCATTTATTAATTCAATTAATAGCAGAGTCCTTTTCTGGGAAAGGCATTTTCTGTTTTGATCAGCACTTTAATTTCCAAGATTAATACTCACAAGCTTCCCAAATGTGGAGGTTTAGCTTTAATTCATTGAAAACATATTATTCATATTAAGAAGGCAAAAATTTGGGTTGGGTTGTGCTAATTTGGGATGGGATTTTGAGCAAACTACTTAACCTCCAAACTTTGGTTCTTCATCTGCAAAATGGAGGTCTCACAGCCAGAGTTCAAAATCTGGAGTGGAATTCCCCCTCCCTTTTGTTTTTTTTTTTAAATGTAATTCACTTCTTTCTCCATCCCTAAGTTTTTCAGCCTTCGAGAGGAGGTGACCCAAGGGCTTTCTCTTCCTATTTGTCCTGGGAAGACAATGGAGTTTTGGTGTCTATTATAGTCTTGGATGTGAATCCTAAACTTAACACTCACCAGCTGTGTGACTTTGGGCAATTTATTTAAGCTTTAGTTTCTTGATCTATAGAATGAGGCAATAATAGTACCTATCCTGTAGTGTTGGAGAGATATGTAAAATGCTTAGTCTGGCATGTGAGGAGTGGTGAGCACTCAAATGTTCAAATGTAACTATAATTATAATTACTGTCTCTCTTTCTTAGCATATATCAAGTTTGGTACTGCCCCCTCTTTGGACCAGACCATTCATCATTTTTTTTTTTTTTATAATAATGAGACAAATTAAAAGATTTGACTTCCCTCTACTTTTTTTTTTTTTAGATTTTATTTATTTATTTGACAGAGACATAGCAAGAAAGGGAACACAAGCAGGGGGAGTGGGAGAGGGAGAAGCAGGCTTCCCGCTGAGCAGGGAGCCCGATGTAAGGCTCGATCCCAGGACTCTGGGATCATGACCTGAGCTGAAGGCAGACGCCTAACGACTGAGCCACCCAGGCACCCCCCCCTTTTTTTTTTTTTTAGGAACAGCCTCTGAGCACCTAGCAGAAGCCTTTGGGAGCACAGGGCTTATTTTAGTAGGCCCCATGCCCAGTGTGGGGTCAGTGGGGTGGGGGGGGGCTTGAACTCATGACCCCGAGATCAAGAGTCACATGCTCTACCCACTGAGCCAGCCAGGAGCCCGACCAAGGGCTTTTTCTTAAGGCTGTAGCCTGTGGGCAAACCCATGCCAATAGACCATGGGTGGTTTTTCCCAGAACAGAAATAATGGGCTACGGTGACAGCCAATCACAAAATTCTTTTGCCTGCATTCAGAGATTAATTCTCCTCTTCTCTACTTTTTGTGGGAAGAAAAACCAACAAACATGGTTTCTAAACAAAGGGTTTTAAGGAGGGGCTTTGCTGAAGGTACAAGTTCTCCTCTTGCAGAAATGCAATCTGGCTCTGGGAGGCAGTACACAGACCTTGCTTAAGAACGGTAGGCAAGGGGCACCTGGGTGGCTCAGTCATTAAGCGTCTGCCTTCAGCTCAGGTCATGATCCCGGGGTCCTGGGGTTGAGCCCCGCATCTGGCTCCCTGCTCCCCGGGAAGCCTGCTTCTCCCTCTCCCACTCCCCCTGCTTGTGTTCCCTCTCTCGCTGTCTCTCTCCCTCTGTCAAAATATAAATAAAATCTTTAAAAAATAATAACAATAAGCAATAGGGATGGGTGGTTCAGTTGGTTAAGCTTCTGCCTTTGGCTCAGGTCATGATCCCAGCCAGCATCCTGGGATTGAGTCCTGCATCAGGCTCCTTGCTCAGCGGGGAGCCTGCTTCTCCCTCTGCCTGCCGCTCCGCCTGCTTTTGCCACCCCCCCCCGGAAAAAAAAAAAAAATTTTAAAAAAAAAAAAAAAAAAGAACAATAGGCAATATACCTGTATCAGGAAAAATCTTTATCTGTCATTATCTAAAGTTTTAGCTCCCTCATAGAGAATCTTCCTGAAGGCCTCTCATCATGACTCCCACAAACTTATTCTGAAACTATACTGTGTTGTGTATATGTATGTATGTCCTACTTAGGCAATGGTAGTTCTCTCCTTTATATAATTCAGGATCCATGCAGAATCCTCAAACAGGGTAATTGAGAGGAGTTTAATGGGGGCCTGTTTACAAAAGTATAGGCTGGGTAAAGGGAGAACTACCAGGGATGGGAAAGTACCCTGGAGCTAGCAACAACAGGGTCCATTACCACCCCTGGGCCAGAGAGGCATGATAATGTTACAGTTAAAGGACCTGGACCAGGAGCTATAGTCTTTGGTGGAGAGACTCAGCAGCTGCCAGCATAGCCCAGCACACTTTCCACCTTCCAATCTGTGGGGCCTCCTACGGCTACCTCACACTGGCCAAAATCTAGTGCTAGGGAAGCCTATTAATGCCGTCCATAAAGGTCTATAAAAGCCCATGTATTATTTTCCTCGAGCTATTATAACAAAGTACCCAAAACTTAGTGGCTTAGAACAACAGAAATTTACTATCTCACAGTTCTGGAAGCTGGAAATCTAAAATCGAGGTATTGCCAGGACCATGCAGTCTCTAAAAACTTTACGGAAATCCTCCCTTTCCTCTTCCTAGATTCTGGTGATTTGCCAGCCATCTTTGGCATTTCTTTTGCTTTTCAATGCATCTCTCCAACCCTGTGTCTTCACGTGGTGTCATCCACCCTGTGTCTCTGTCCTCACATGATCTTCCCAGGACACCAGGCATACTGGTAGAGGCCCATCCTATTCCAGTATGACCACATCTCAACTACTTACATGTATAATGAACATCTGTAATGACCGCATTTCCAAATAAGGTCACATTTTGAGGTACTGGGGATGAGGACTTCAACACAGTCTTTTTGGAGGGACACAATTCTACCCACAATAGTGACCCTTCCAGACGGGGGTGGCTGCAGAGCTAGTGCTGAGGAGCAGGCAGGGGAGAGCTGACACACTCTTTCATCAGGTCCTTGGTGGTTCACGTTCCACAGAGTCCCAAACTTGCTCTTCTTAGGCTTCAAATCCTTCTTTCCTCATTTTACTTATTTATTTTTTCTATTGAAGTGTAACATTTATACAGAACAATTCACAAGTAATAAGCACATAGCTTGAAGACTTTCTACAAAGTCAACATACATTGTAAAGGGCATCTGCATCAAGAAACAATGTTAATAACGCCACAGGAACTCCCCTCAGGCTCCCTTCCAGTCTCTGCGTTCTCCCAAGGGTAACCATCCTGGTTTCTAACACCATAGAATCACGTTGCCTGTTTTTGTACTTGATCTAAGTAGAATCATACTCTTTTATGTCTGTCTGGCTTTTCCCACACATTATGTCACCTGTGTTGTTGTGTGTAGTTGTAATTTGTTCATTCTCACTCCATTATATGAATATACCACACTTTATTTATCCATTCTGCTGTTGATGGACACTTGCATAGATTTTAATCAGGGGATCTGATGAATAATATTATTATGAACGTTCTTGTAGATATCTATTGGTGAAAGCATTTGGTGATAAGTGTTCATGCATATGACTTTTTTGACAAACATCCTCTGGAAAGTCTTGCTCACTTCCTAGTCAGAATTATTTGTACTGTCCTTAGTGTTCTCGAAGTGAGCACTTACCGTAATGAATTAAGAGCATGTGTATTTCCCACCCTATCCAATAACTTTTTGTGTGTCTGTGAGCTTTTCAAGGACAAAGATTCTACATTATGTATCTTCATATCCGAGCATGTGCCTGCTACTGATAAGGTATCTAATCAGTTTTTGAGTGAGTGAGTGAATGAATGAACGAACGAATGAATAGGGAGGGTAGAGACACCATGAATCAGGATTTCAGGATGGAAAAGGGTATGATGACAGATTCAGCTTATCCTCAAGAGTCTGACATACTGGCATCATCTTGTGCTGTCACTTTCTCTCTTCCACCTGCTTTTCTTCAGGGTCTTGTCAGCACTCCCTCCCCACTGACTCATTTTAGGGTTAGATATCTCTGAAGACTTCATTTTCCCCTCTTCAGTAGTGTCTTCACTGCACAGATTCTCCTGACCATGGATTTCATGCATAGTGGGAATTTTTCTAATACTTTAATCTCTAATACTTTAAATATTTTTCTTCCATGTCTTCTCTTGTGATATTTAGACATGATTCAATTTTTCTTTACCATGCAATATAGTCTTCTTTTCTGAACCAGTGCTTTACATACTCTGCTTCCATTCCATCTTCTCAAATCTGCAGCTCTTTCAAAATTCTCCATGAATGACAAGGCCTCCACACTCTCTTGGGACCCTAGGCTCCCAACATCGGAGTGCATCTTAGTTACTGCCTCTCTGTCCTGTTCTCCCCCTTCCTCCTCACTCAATCAGCTGCCAATTCATTCAGTACTTTCCCCATTAAACTTTTCTGACTAGTTCCACAGCCACCACGATAACCAATATCCTACCTGCCTCACATGTGTTCGTAACAGCCTCTTAGCTGGGCTCCTTGTCTGCATTTTCTTCCCTTCCAGTTTATCCTTCACATACAGAATAGTTTTTATCATCTGCTCATGAGGCAGGAGAGGCTCCCAATTGCTAATCAGATCCAGCTTGGTTGTGTCCAATCATTATTTCTCCTTACCTAGCCTCATCACTGTGCCCATGCTGGCAGAACCTGCTTCTCATATCTCTCCAGCTGCCGTCATTGTGCCTCTGATCACTCCTCCTTTGACAAGAGGGCTAAACTTCCAGCATGAAATGGAACTGGGTTCCTTATTGGCTTTCCAGTCACCAAGTGGAGATAATCTCATAACACAAGACAGGAAGGGTACTTTGATAGCATTTGCTATTTTTGATAGCATTATTATCCTTAATTTATAAAACTTTCAAACTTAGGATTCAACTGGTCAACGCTGCAATCTCTGTTTCACGTGTAGTAGGCATTTTCCCACAATTAGGTCACGAATTAAGTTTTAATTGTATCAATCATTTATAAATTATATGGGCTAAAATGTGACCAATAGCCCTTTTTACTAAGTGAAGAAGTATACAAGAAATTAAGTCATTTCACAGTGCTTCTGCAGGTCATCATTTGGTAGTAAAATCTTAGCTAGATTTACTATATAAATATCACATGTATTATTTTTTTTTTTTGCAAAATGACTTCAGCATTAAAAATCAAAGGTTAATGAGAGACGATGGACTCTGAAAAACAAACTGAGGGGTCTAGAGGGGAGGGTGGTGGGAGGATGGGTTAGCCTGGTGATGGGTATTAAAGAGGGCACGTTCTGCATGGAGCACTGGGTGTTATGCACAAACAATGAATCATGGAACACTACATCAAAAACTAATGATGTAATGTATGGTGATTTACATAACAATAAAAAATTAAAAAAAGAAAAAAATCAAATGTTAAAACTTGGAGTCTTCTCTTTTGTTATGGACATATTTTAATTTTACAGCAGAAACAAGAGACATTTTATAAGACTATTAATGGTAGCCAATTATCTCTTTGTAAAAGAGGTTTTATATCACCTATTTTAGGAAAAGCAGTTAAGAGACTATTTTGGTTTTCAGTGTCCAGAGATTTTGCATCTTCATTTTATATCATAGTTACATATTGTAATCAAAGTGGGTTTTTGTGCATGGTTTTATTCAGAGAAAGTTACTGTAATTCAAAGAGAATATTAATCCCCGCCAGTCACCAACATGAATATAGCTCAAGATTGGTCAACGATTTCCTTGTACTATATCCAGGGAAACATGAGAACAGAGCCTGGTCGGGGCAGGACTGGCTTGGGGCATCTAAGAGACAAGTAGCTTTACTTTATGACTACTAAGAGAAAAATCTGGTGTACATACATTTGCTGCTACTTGGTTTTGTAGCCAAACATTGTTTCTTGGGTTTTTTGTCTTACCAATGAAATCAAAGATGTCCAGTTTTGATTGGTGCTGTCAGTTCGATTCCTGACTTTATTGAAAAGCCATTCTGATAATGCCAGTGTTAGCCTCAGCTTAATAAATTCTTCTTGAATTTGTTATCTTCTGCCTTAGGAGAAGCTACATTAGAGTTGAGGCATATTAATGGTAAAGGCATAGGTCCATGCCTGAACCAGCTTTGGGAAAAAGGACCTTGGCTTTCTGAGTATTAAATTGATTATTCACAGGTTCTTAATTGAAATCTCTACATGTGAATGTGCAATACATTGAAATTGTAGCTGAAGAATTGAGATACTTTTCTACATTACTATACAAAATTCTCCCTCTTTATAAAAAATCCACAACAATGAAACTAGCTCATTGCCTTATTTTTTTTTTCTTTTTCAAGTTTTCTTTAAATCCCAGTTAACATATAGTGTAATATTAGTTTCAGGAGTAGAATTTAGTGATTCATCACTTCCATATAACACCCAGTCCTCATCACAACAAGTGCCCTCCTTAATATCCATCACCTGTTTAGCCCATCCCCCACCCACCTACCCTCCAGCAACCCTCAGTTTGTTCTCTGAGGTTAAGAGTCTGTTTTATGGCTTGCCTCTGTCTTTTTTTCCCCATGTTCATTTGTTTTGTTTCTTAAATTCCACATATAAGTGAAATCATATGGTATTTGTCTTTGTCTGACTGACTTATTTTGCTTAGCATAATATACTCTAGTTCCATGCATATCATTGCAAATGGCAAGATTTCATTTTTTATTATGGCTGAGTGATATATATAATGGAATATTACTCAGCCATAAAAAAGAATGAATTCTTTTTTTATCCATTCATCACTGGACATTTGGTTATTCCATAATTTGGTTATTGTTGATAATGCTGCTATAAACATCAAGGTGCATGTATTCCTCCAAATCACTATTTTTGTATACTTTGGGTAATACCTAGTAGCACAGTTGCTGGGTTGTAGAGTAGTTCTATTTTTCACCTTCTGAGGAAACTCCGTACTGTTTTCCAGAGTGGCTGCCCCAGTTTGCATTCCCACCAACCATGTAACAAGGTTTCCCTTTCTCCTCATCCTCACCAACATCTGTTGTTTCCCGTGTTGTTAATTTTAGCCATTCAGAGAGGTGTGAGGTGTTATGTAATCATGGTTTTGATTTATTTTTCCATGATGATCAGTGATATTGAGCATTTCTTTATGTGTCAGTGATCTGTATGTCTTCTTTGGAAAAATGTCTTCATGTTTTCTGCCCATTTCTTAACTGGATTATTTGGTTTTTGGGTGTTGAATTTGATAAGTTCTTTATAGATTTTGGATACTAACCCTTTATCAGATATATCATTTGCAAATATCTTCTCTCATTCTGTAGGTTGCCTTTAGTTTCTATTGTTTCACTGTGCAGAGGTTTTTATCTTGATGAGGTCCCAATAGTTCATTTTTGTTTTTGCTTCCCTTTCCTCCAGAGACGTGTCTGGTAAAAAGTTGCTATGGCCCATGTCAAAAAGGGAGCTGCCTATGTTCTCCTCTAGTGGGATTTTGATGGTTTCAGGTCTCACATTTAGGTCTTTCATCCATTTTGAATTTATTTTTGTGTATGGTGTAAGAAAGTGGTCCAGTTTCATTCTTTTGCATGTTGCTGTCCAGTTTTCCTAACACTATTTGTTGAAGAGACTGTCTTTTTTCCATTGGATAGTCTTTACTGCTTTGTCAAAGATTAGTTGACAATATAGTTTGGGGTCCATTTCTGGGTTTTTTATTCTGTTCCATTGATCTATGTTTATTGCCTTATTAATAGCGGTAACAGTATACACAATTTTTATAAGTAATATATTACTACACAAACAATAATTATTATTATAACTCCTAATAAGTGGGACCTTCATGGTGGAGACAGTGAAACAAAAGTTCCTGTAAGGTATCATGAATAGGTAAGCAAACAAAAGGTCCAGCAGTGTTCAGCAATATTCCTAGATGAAGGACACAATATAACACCTATAAACAGAATCCTGAGCCTTCTGGGTTATTTATAAACCCTTTGGGATTGTGATAAAGACACTTCTCAACTTCTGGAGCCTAAATCTTTCAAGAGTTTGTCCTTTTATTAATCATTTACATCATGGGCGGTGTGTTCTAATGTGTATGCTTTTCATCCGAGCTACTATTGTAACCAAAATACTTCAAAAATGTCAGTATTTATTTATATTCTATAGAAGTTGTTCAGTGTAAGCATGGACATAGTTTAGTGCCTCCAGCTTTTGGGAGATCAAGTCACCACAAAAGCAATACTTTGAAAAATAAGATTCAATTCACTGAATTACCAATTTGCCAGAATTTCTTGACTTACTAAAAATGGTTTTAATATTTGAATAGGAATGTTCAGCTTTAGTTACTGGTGATAAAACATACGAAATTAATGCTGATATGTCATTTGAAGAATTGGCAAAAAAAAACACAACAACTTAAAAATGCTTCAAGGTTGAAGAAATAGAAACCGTCACCCCAAAAATAGTCAAAACAATTCTCCCACATATAAAATATTCTTAAAAATTGGTTTCAAACAAGGAGCAATTAGAATATGTAGACTTGGCAATTTGTTGAAAAGTTTAATGTGAAAATCCTTCAAAGCATGAGAATAGCCAGGAGGGTACCAGAGGCAGTATTACAATGGGCCATGTGATCAGTGTGGGTAGAGAAATAAATGAGCGAGAATGTGACAGGAGAAGCCACATCACCTCAAATATTGATCACCAGTTGTTAAACAAAACAGCTGAAGGTTGATATGCTACCTGAGAAACTGACAAAACATCTTTAAAATGTTTTATTATTAGGAAATTGTAAAATGGCATTAAATAAGATCCCTGGTTACTTTATTGACTTTCCTAAGACTTTAAAAAGTCTTGCTCTGTATTGTAAACTCTAGTTTTTTTTGTTATTGTTTCTCCTGTGCATTGCTACAAAGTTAGTGTAACTCAGTCTCAAGATACTTCATCCTTTGGCATCCTGTGTTGTGAGCTGTTGTACTCAGTAATCAATGGAATCGGTATAGACTGTTACTCCATTGGAGTAAACTGGGAGCTGGAAGTATAGTGGCTTCTCATTAGCTCGGTTGTTGCTGTCTTTCATTGGCTGGACTATTGCAGGGGGAGGAGGACATCTTTCCTTCTTGTTGGGGTAGTAAAGGTAGTATATCCACTTGCAAGGTCCGTCTCTTCCTGTTGGATCTGCAATTGGCGAGTGGTAGGGTGTGAAAGCTCCCTCTGCTGAACCTTCTAATTCCCTTCTAGTGAGGTTTCCCTTGATTAATTTTCACAGTTCTAATGTGGATACTTCTTTCACAGTGGTGGCTGTCTTCAGACCTCAGTGGCCCACTTCTGGCTTCTTGTGCTGTTCATTAATTCCTGTAGGCTTGCGTGACTTGATGACGCCGGCTACCAGAATTGCCAATGCTACTTTTCTTAGTTATTGTTAGTAGTATTTGTTATTGTTATACAGTGTTATTGATAGCAGTTCCTCGTGTGGTAGGCAAACAATAGTGGAAACTTATTGGCAGTAATCTAGAAGCCAATCCACTTAGCCTAGAAATAGTTCAGGGGAAATCAGGCTTTCTCTACCATGATGTGACTGTCCCAGACAGCAGCAGAAGTTGCTATGACCTAAGCAACTGAAACAGACTCCAACACTGGAGGCATGTATCACAGCCTCAGAAAATAGGCTTGGAAATATTTTCAGATGCAGGGAAGTGGGAATCGATGAGTTTTGAAGTTTCCATCCTTATACTAGTGCCCCAGAACCTGCTAAGTTACTTTGATGCATTGAACTCTATGAAGAAGGCTAAATACTCTCATGTTTTTACCCAGAATCTTATAAAGGGAAATTCCAGTCTTCTGCCAGTTTGTTTGTCTCATCAGAAATTATGACAGTGCACATTACAGCAATGAATGAGTTTCACTAAATGTAGGTATTTTTTTCAGCTTTATTGAGATATAGTTGGCATATAGAATTGGAAGATATGTATTTAAAGTGTTCATCATTGTGATTTGGTATACATATAGATTGTGAGAGGATCCCCTCCAGCTAGTTAGTAAAGACATTCATCATTTGCATATTTATCTTTCCTTCTTTTTTTTATTTTGTGAGAATGTTTAAGTTCTGCTCTTAGCAAATTTCAGTTATAAATATAGTGTTATCAACTACAGTCACCATGTTTTATATTAGATCCTCAGACCTTATTCATCTTATAGCTGAAAGTTTTTGCAGGTCTTTTTTATATCTGTATGGTTCTTTATGTGGTTCTTTACATATTCACCATCCTAGAAATTTTTATGCATCGTATAGATTTGCTCCCAAAGCTACAGAGGAGGTCGAATTTCCAGCTGTTACCTAGATTCTTGATAGCTTCCATTATATTCCTTCATTTAACCTTAGCGATATAGCTTGAGTGGTCTGTGCTCACCACTGCTCTCATAACTTTGCCCTCTGGGACCATGGGTACCTGGAGATGCTAACTCAGCATTACTCAATTCTCTTATATCTCTTTTCCACCACACACTATTTCCGTGGTAAAATATACCCCCAGAAATGGAAACTGACATAGATGAATTCCAATGACATAGCTTTGCAACCTTACCAGCAGCACAGTAACTGCCACATCATTTTAGGGTTTATCCTGAGAATTGAAGGCATATGGTCAAATTTTAGGTAGGGTAAAAACTCAAGGTTCATGAGTTTCCACTTAACTTCAAACCCATCAATGTTTTCATTTCACATTCTGAGTGTTTGGGTCTTTGTTTAGGGATAAAATGGCAAATGGAAGGGCTAGCACAGTTATGCACAACACATGGAATTATATAGAATACAATCATTTGTTTAATGCAGTCAGGGATTTGGACACATCTAATCAAGCATCCCCAAAATGATGGGAAGCTACCACTGTCGGGTAATCATAACAAATGCAATACCAAATTTTTGTTGAAATAATAGAATTTTATATGAAAATTTTTAGGTTACATTGATAATTTTTCTTTTGAAATATGTTAACATATTTAGGATTTTATTCCAGTATCATGGGTAGCATTAATTAATATTTAAAAAGTAACTCAATTTGAATATCATTAGTAATCAAAATTAGTACTTTCTCTAAAGGTGCTCAGACTATTAAAGTCATAATTGTAAAATTGTCCTGACTGCCTAAACCACACATAGAAAACCCAAATAGGGTCTGTCTTCTTATTTTCTGTACTCACAGATGACGAAGCACACAAAATTAAGGTTGACACTTAGTGCAGGCTCTGGTATATAGTAGGCGTCCCATAAACACTTACTGAATTAAGTATTGAAATAAATGTTGTTTGGGTCCTGATGATGGGTCTAGCTTATCTTGCAAGTCTCCTTTCTCCCTTATTGGGGGTTTTCACTAATCTGGTTTCCATTGTTCCTCATCTTTCAGACATGTCCAGACTCAAACTGTAGAAAAGTGTCAGGTTTTTTCCTAAGAGGCTCCTCAGCACCTGTGTAAGTCAGTGGTTCAACAAGATGGATATTGCTTACTTTCTCTGTTTCAGCGCAACCAGGAAAACTTGTTACAGGCTGATCAGTGAGGTGATGATAAAATTCAGCCACTCTGTAACGGATAAGAAACGTGTAAAGCCTGTTAAGGATTGTGATTTCTGAAGAGTCAGGAAATCAGCCCAGAAAGGTGGTGCCAGCAGAGCCAGATGTGGTCTATTGTCCTGTCAGCCCAGAGGCCGAGGTTGGAAAGCGATGGGGCCCTCCAGCTGGTGAAGCTGCCGAGGCGCACCGAGGTCACAGTAGGTGTGGTGGCAGGAGGGACAAATTTCTTTATCTGTCCCTAACACGGAGAACGGAGCCACCTCTGCAAAGCCTTTTCTTTTCAAAGGGAGAATTTTAAAAGCATTGGAGAAGGGACACCTGGGTGGCTCAGTCGGTTAAACATCTGCCTTCTGCTCAGGTCATGGTCCCAGGGTCCTGGGATCGACCCCGCATCGGGCTCCTTGCTCAGCAGGGAGCCTGCAGCTCCCCCTGCTTGTGCTCTCTCTCTTTCTGATAAATAAATAAAACTTTTTAAAAAGCATTTGACAAGCAAAATGGGAAAACCAGTCAATTGCCTTTGCTTCCTCCCCTAGGACTGAGGATTTATTAAAGGCCCCTGGAAAGGGGAGGAGATTGGGACAATGAATTTGAAGGAAGCTCTTCAGTTTGAAAGTCAGCCAAATAGTCTGTATGTTGGGAATTCTGGCAAGATGGGAAAAGGAAGTGGATGCTGTTTCATTTACTCATGGAACATAAACCTAAGTAAACAGTCATATCACAAAGCATAAAGCATCCTCTACCTCTTGCCTGCCTACCCCCATAAATATGATTAAGAGAAAAAAAGGCCAGTGTGTAACTTTCTTTAAATTCTCAGGATACAGGATATAATCATAATCTACTCCCTATTTTAGTCTTGCTAGAATAAGGGAAATAAAAACATTTTTCCAGTTTAAAAATGGACAAAGTGATTGAACACTATAGTGGTTTACTGAAGAAGGAGGCCACAGAAAAGAAAAATTCAGGTATGTTTGGTCCCTTAAAGGACCCCTGAGGTAGGACAGACAGTAGTCTTTCTGCAGACATACCCCAGATCTGTGAGAATCTCTACCTTTGTGTAAGAATTGTAAGGAGCACAAGGTCTGCAAATATGAGAACTGCAGAGCATCGGTCTCTCCAATGAGCTTTGCTATCTCACTAGAGGGATGAGAAATGAAGACATAAAAAGGTCAGGACTCTGAGAAACTTGCACATGACTGTCAGTGTTAATATCTGACTTCATTTCACTCTGATAGATCCTGTGGTCTCCTCTAAGGGCCCTTTGCCCATCCAGAAGCACATACCTCACACTTCCCCTCCCTTTTTCAAGATTCTTAATAACTGACTAGCATCAAGCCAGGCCTCCAAAAGAGACCTGCTGGGTAATACAGAACGTGCAGAGTACAACTGAGCCGCAGACGGAGCAGGCAGCCTGTGTCCTAGAGCACAGCATCGCCAGAGGATGCACAGGACCCGAGAGACTATCACTTACTGGAATCTGTCTTTCTGGGCTGCAAGTACTTGATATTTTGATGTTTATGAAATTACCTCACAGGGAGAGGGAAAGCAATTAGCTATCAGAGTAATTTCAAATAACAGCATCTTAAAGTTCACTGTAACAAAAACAGGGCAAAGTGGGTGTCATCAATGAATCGCTATGGCAAGATGAGAACTGAACACACTCTTTCAAAATGATCAGAAAGTACTCATAAAATCCCAAATGTTTGCCCAACTCTTCGGAGATTAAGAAAGTCCTATAAAATGTGATTCCATCTTCAAGGAGATTATAGGACTTACAGTTAAGACCTCTTTACAAAAACGTTTTAAGTGTACAAGACAGGTATGTTATATGTGTGTTACATGCAGTGATGTGCTGGTAAATGAGCTCTCCTAAAAACAAAATCTCTGATTTGTAGTGTTTGCTCATTTCTGCCACCACTGAATGCAGAGCTGGAAAGAGCTATACGCCATAGTCTCTCACAAGCTAGTACAAGCCAGCTCCAGCACAACTAGTCATTTGTCTACATGCACAATCCCTTAAATGGTGTTTTTAGATCACAGGTGTCCTAGATGTCTGGGGAAGGGAGGTCAGCCTGTCAGACTCCTATTAGGAAGTCCTTAATGGGAGAAGGGAGGATTTAAACAGGGGAAGGGCTTTCTTTGGTGAACTCTTTTTTTTTTTAAGATTTATTTATTTCAGTGAGAGAGAAAGAAGTAGAGAAGGGCAGAGGGAGAGAGAGAGAGAGAAACTCAAGAAGACTGCACTGAGCACGGAGCCCCCGTCGGGCTCCTATCTCACAATCCTGATATCATACCTGAGCTGAAACCGAGAGTCAGACACTTAACTGACAATGCTACCCGGGATCCCCTGTATGGTGAACTCTTAAAAGATTAGGCTACTTGGTTTCTTCTCCCCACCTCTCTACACCCTGCACAGCCTCTAGACATAGTAGAGCCTCTAGATGTACTCAACAGTTGTTTGTTTATTGAATAACAAAAACAAACAGTTGAACTGAAAGGAATTGGAAGGTTTTTTTGAGCAAAACTATTTTTCTTAAAAAAAAAAAAAAGCTGGTGAGATCAAAGCAGGTATGACCACTAAATGTCTTTTAAAGCTGTTGGTAGATGAATACATATAGTTGTTCTGTATTTTTTCTGCTTTCTTCTGTATATTGGAAATACATCATAATAAAAATCATTAACATTTTTTAAAAAGCTAAGAGGAAAAGGAAATTACGTGAACAAAAGCACAGAAGTAGGAATGAACACAATCCGGTGGATACCGAGTAGACACTTTGATCTGATCAGAGTGTGTCAGGGAACAGCAAACATTGAGGTGTAAGGACATGGATGAATGGGGATTTCACTTCAGACTTCTTAAAGGATGCAAAAGAACTCAATCCATTTTTTCTCCTTAGAATTATAATTCATTTGTTAAATTTTGAATTCCTGTATTGGTGGGGAAAATTATTAACATTAATCAAAATTAGAATTAGATGGGGGGTTAAAGATTTAAACCTATTTCATAGGGAAATAGGAACACTTAAATAAAAACATTTGTTACTGTGAAATGAAATCAGTGGTATAAAGTGGTGCTTATTAATGCAGCTGCCTCCATACTGAATACAATCCAAGCGTCCAACCCCCTTTCCCTGCCCTAAACACACATTCTGAAGCAGCCTAAAATAGTGTCCAGCTGGACAAATGTATAGAGTGGTATTGGGTCCTCTGAATTAGAGTTCAGTATTTGTATAAAACAAAGAATAAACCATACGTAAATTTACACTCTGTTGGAAGTCTATTGCTGATAAAACGAAAGGAAGAAAAGTAATAATCACAGCAAGCTGGCATTCAAGGCACTGGAAAAAGTATAGCGGAGGGCATTCGCCACTTGGCTTCATAAATTTCACATCACTGTATTAGCATCTGGTAGTATTAAATAGCACCTTAGAAAATAACTCAGAACACAAAAGCTTTCAGAAAACATTCACTGTATCTTCAATGCACTCTACATAATGCATTCAGCACCCTGCAGACATGCCACCAGATTGCAGCAATAGGAAAACAACAAATGCTTGCCTGCAACACCAGATTTCTGGAATTGAGGGTGGGGCTTACTTTATTCTTTCAGATCCTTGTTATATAAAGCTTGCTTAGACTGGCTCTATTAGAATTCTGCTAAACGAAAGGCTACAACGTTGGCTATCTATGGGCAAATGGGGTTACAAATCAATCAGCAGAAACAATCTTCAAAAAGCGGGATTGATAAAAGTTTAGCAACTAACACACGGTCCGTATGCCTCTGGTACGCATTTTACTGACCCATGGTCATTTGGAACCCACTGTGGCGTTCTGTGTTTTCCTCATAGGTATCTAAATCCAAGCTGAGCCCCATTAAAACGCTCTCACTTTATCATAGTTTCTTCATACACAGTCATTCTCCCCTTTGTTAGACTCTTGAGCTTGTCATCATGAAGTCTTCAGAATATCTCAAGGAATAAAACTTCCACCGGTGATCATGGAATTTCCAGGTCAGATGGTTTTCCTCCTACCAAAACTTAAATAATGAAAATTCAGAAAGAAGAATCTTTTCCTCTTATTCTATTCTACCATGCTTACCAAATTCTGATGTCTTCCACCCACTACTTATTTTCCTTCTTTTCTTTCAGAGATATATATCAATCCCTAATAAGCCCCCAGTAACTGAGTCCCTAATAAGTTTCTCTCAGCTGATGGGTTTAGTTCTTTTCATCTCATCACATTATTTACACCTAAAATCTTTTGTACTATGTCCATGTTTTTCTCTGAACCTTTTTCTTTCTTTTTAACTTTCCGGCACCTGTGTTTAATACTGTGACAGAAAAATAATAGAACATACTTTTAAGAACAATTTGGGGCTGAATGCTTAAATGTAGCTTCCAGAAGTATAGATTTAAGTGCAGTATTCCAGATGGGGTCTAATAGGTCATATGGCCTTACAAGACTGCTTTCCTGAATGCTGATGTGATATTCTGATATTCGACAAAGTAGGGCACCAACGTTTTCCCAATTATCTCTCCCTCCACTCCAGGCTTTCTCTGACCTGGTCTGTGCTGCATCCCCACACATTAAGCTCTCATTTCTTAAACATACAATCTGCATTTTCAGTGTTTGCCTTTCATTAATACTTTTCTATTATTTTATGCACTTATATATTATGTTTATGCACATTTTCTTCAGCTCTTTATTAGGTCCCTAAGACCTTTTTTTTTAAATTAAAAAAACCCTATATTTCTTAAGATAAAGTTTAGTCAGATATTTTACTAAAATATTGGCATTGCTAACATTCAGATTTTGATGCATTCTCTGAGCGTTGGATAGAATATAATCTAGAAATTACACATACATTTAAATGAAAATAGCATACCTAAATTAAGATGTAGTATTTGGAATTTCATAATAGAACATGTTTTCCAGGGGCGCCTGTGTGGCTCAGTTGGTTAAGCATTTGCCTTCAGTTCAGGTCATGATCCTGGGGGGCCTGGGATTGAGCCCCACATCAAGCTTCCTGCTCAGCGGGGAATCTGCTTCTCCCTCTGCCCCTCACCCCACTCTTGTGCTCTCTCTCTCACTCTCTCTAATACATAAATACAATCTTAAAAAAAATGTGTTTTCCATATCTTTGTATCTTTGTTTCTTCTTTTTATTATGTTATGTTAATCACCATACATTACATCATTAGTTTTTAGTGCTCGCTTCGGCAGCACATATACATCATTAGTTTTTGATGTAGTGTTCCATGATTCATTGTTTGCGTATAACACCCAGTGCTCCATGCAGAACATGCCCTCTTGAATACCTATCACCAGGTTACCCATCCCCCCACCCCCCTCCCCTCTAGAACCCTCAGTTTGTTTCTCAGTGTCCATAGTCTCTCATGGTTCATCTCCCCCTCCGATTTCCCCCCCTTCATTCTTCCCCTCCTGCTATCTTCTTCTTCTTCTTCTTCTTTTAACATATAATGTATTATTTGTTTCAGAGGTACAGATCTGTGATTCAACAGTCTTGCACAATTCACAGCGCTCACCATACCACTGTATCTTTGTTTCTTGATGTTCCCATCTTTCAAGCAAAGGGATTATATCTGAGTTTTGTCGTTTTCAGATGTGAAAATAGTCTCTTTTCAAAAAGACAGAAGCCCCTAAATTTGGGCTCCTCAGAAATCTGGCATATTTACCACCCATTTAAAAAATATGTTATCCTTATGATCTCTGATATGAGGAATTCTTAATCTCAGGAAACAAACTGAGGGTTGCTGGAGTGGTGGGGGGTGGGAGGGATGGGGTGGCTGGGTGATAGACATTGCGGAGGGTATGTGCTATGGTGAGCACTGTGAATTGTGTAAGACTGATGAATCACAGACCTGTACCTCTGAAACAAATAATACATTATATGCTAAAAAAAAAAAAAAAGAAGAAGATAGCAGGAAGAGAAAAATGAAGGTGGGGAAATCAGAGGGGGAGACAAACCATGAGAGACTATGGACTCTGAGAAACAAACTGAGGGTTCTAGAGGGGAGGGGGATGGGAGGGTGGGTTAGTCCAGTGATGGGTATTAAGGAGGGCATGTACTGAATGGAGCACTGGGTGTTATAGGCAAACAATGAATCATGGAACACTACATCAAAAACTAATGATGTAATGTATGGTGATTAACATAACATAATAAAACAAACAAATAAATAAATAAAAATATGTTATCTTTAAATGATGTTGCAATAAATATATTTTGCATAGGGTAGGTACAGAAGCATTCATTAAGCCATCTAATTATAAGAGTCTGTATTATGCCAAGTTGGAAAATCTAGTTTAAGAGGGAGTTTGAGGGGTGCTTGGGTGGCTCAGTCGGTTAAATGTCTGCCTTCAGCTCAGGTCATGATCCCAGGGTCCTGGAATCAAGTCCCACATCAGGCTCTCTGCTCAGCGGGGACACTGCTTCTCCCTCTCCCTCTGCCTGTAGCTCCCCCTGCTTGTGCTCTCTCTCTCTGTCAAATAAATAAATAAAATCTTAAAAAAAAAAAAGAGGGGTTGAGATGTTACATTTTTGATATTAAGAAATCAAGAATAAATTTTAAATTGCCATATAAAGTGACATGTTCATGATAAAATTCTATTCTTGTTCTCATACTGAAGTAGTATGACTTACATACTACAAAAATCACAGGGAAAAACACCCGGGAAAGTCAGTTAAGAAACTTCCACTAAAGTTCTGCAATGAGATCCCTCTGATCTCATTGAGATCCCTGTCCTCAATTACCCACCAGAGTATTTGCCTACTTCCCTAATTTGTATTTCTGGCTCAGACTTGTCCTCTAGGCTCCAGGCTATATGTGTATTTGACAATGCCAAGTGGATGTCTCAAAGATACATCACATTCTACGTATTCAAAACTGAACTCGAGGTCATCCTCCCTAAACCTGGTCCTCCCCCAGTGTTCTCCATCCCAGTGGATGCACCACCAGTCACTCAGTTTTAGAGCCAGAAGCCTAGGAGTTCTCCTTGGCATCTTCCTCTTCTCCCCACATCTATTTACTCCATTACTTAGTTCTGTTGATTTGTATCTCCTAAATATCTTTCAAATCTTTCCACTTCTCTTCATTGTCACTGCCATCCACTCAAGCCAAACCACCACCATTCCTTCTTTATTGATAGAGTGCCTAACCATCCAGGTTTGCTCAGCACTAAGAGCATTCCCAGAATGTGGGATTTTTTATTTTAAACTGGGATAGTCCAGGCCAAGCAGACATGAGTTGGTCATCCAAATTATTGATTTCTCTGTGCTTCCATTTTTGGTTCCTTCCTGTCCTTCTCCACCCTGAAGTCAGGGTGATTTATTTCAAATGAAAATTAAAAACATGAGCTATCAGTTCATAACTGTTAGAAAGTTTAAGTTAAAAAGACTGACCATACTAAGTGTTAATGAGGATATGGAGCAACTGGAACTCTCATATACCATTTATGGGACTATAAAATGTACTTCCAAGTAAAAAAAAATTGTTTTGGAACATAAAACCACTTTGGGGAAGCACTGGGCAGCTTCTTACAAAGTTAAACATCTACCCTCCACCCACTCTTACTTTTATCCAAGGAAACATAGGTCTACAAAAAAGATTTTTATATTCGTGGAAGCTTTATTCATGATAGCTCAAAAGTGGAATCAACACAAATGTCCATCAGCAGATTAATGGATAAACAAATTGAGGTATATCCAAAGAATGGAATACCACTTGGAAAGAAAAAGCATTATAGATACATGCAACAATAAGGGTGAATCTCAAAAACATGCTGAGTGAAGGAAGCCAGACATAAAAGAGTCCATGTTGTAAAATTCCATTTACATGAAATAGTAGGAGAGGCAAAAGTAATATAGTGACAGAAAGCAGATCAGTGGCTGTTTAGGGCTAAGGAGGTGTCATCAAGACTGGAAAGGGGCATGAGAGAACTTTCTGGGGCAAAAGAAGTATTTATATCTTAATTTTTACGGTGATTATAAGCAGGCATTCATTTATCAAAGCTCATCAAACTGTATAGTTAAAGTGGGAACATTTTACTGAATGTAAATTATACTTCGGGATTAAAAAAATAAAAGTAATTTTTAAAAACCTGCAAGTCTAGTTATATCACCTTTCTATTTAAAATACTTCAAAGGCTTCCCATTATTTTTACCAATAAACACCGAAATCCTGACATCTGGCCCTGCCTGCCTCTCTGATACCATCTCGTGCCACTTTCCCAACACTTTTTGTGATCCAATCCCACAGGCAGGGCTTTTCTTTCTTTTTTCAGTTCCTCCATACCTCCTACCTCAGGGCCCTTGAACATGCTTCTCTTTCTGCCTGGAATGCTCCTCCCACTCTCTTCTTCATTGTTATTTAGCACCTATTCACCCTTCAAATAGAAACTTAAATGCCACCTCCTCTAGGAAGCCTTCCCTGACCCCCATATTACATCTGGTCTACCTATGATACACTCTCATTGCATCTTCTAGGCAATAGAAGTGTCTTTATAGCATGCATTACAATTTGTAATTATGTATTTGTGAGATATCTTGACTACCAATAGACTTCAAGCGTCACAAGTTTAAGACTGTCTGTTTTACTCAGTATTATGTCCCCACATGTTACACAGTGATGGCCTTAGAGTAGGACTCAATAAATCTTTGCTAAATGAATGAATACTGAATTACAAAGATGACTAACCATTACTCCTATATTACGATAGAATAGAATCTCATTCAATAAGTCTGTGCTGTCAATTTTTTACATTTAAATTAATTAGTGAAGAATTTCAATTTCCAAACATTTTTATACCTATGCAAGCCTCACATTAACATTTTCTTTCACCAAAGCCAAGCAAATCATTTGGCTATACAATTGTTCTATAGGTCTCCAGAAAATTGAAAATTTATAAAAACAGCCATAGACTAGAATTCACAAAATCACGTTATTATTACATTGTTAATCATTTTTGGAACTTGGATTGTTAAATAAAACATCTGTTTCTACTAGCATAATCCACTGATATTTGTCTTTGCCAATATAATTTAAGTTTACTTGATAGCAATTGAAATGTGTTCTTAAAAATGCATAGCATGATTTAGAATAAAAAGGAAATATCAAAGGCATTATTTAACTACCTCAACAGAACCATTATGTCCTATTAGGAAATCATCTGATAAAAGCTTTTAATGACACCAAACCTGGATAACCTTTTGCGTACATTAGAGTTAATAGTCATAAAATATTTCCTCATGAATCTTTCTTTATGTTTTACTGTTAGCTGTTATTCTCAGAAGAATGGAATACTTTACTTTTGGGATTTCTACACCATCAGAATAATGAAAACTAAGATATTTTGAACTGATAAACAAAAATATGTTTTTGTTATATTTTTTGGACACATCTTTTGAACATGTGAATGACCCTGCTATTTATTCTTACAGAATAAAAACCACCACGTCTGCTGTGTATGACGTGGTTGACTGCAGACTCTTGTCAAAATACTATCACCTCTGTTGGGAAAGTGGACCCTGTCTTTGCTGAGTTAAATTATTCATGATTCATAGGATTTACTTCCAGGAAAAATGTTGCCACTGCAGAGGAACAAAATAGAAAACATAACAAGACATGATCTATGTTTCCCTTTTCATCTTAGCTGCCAGAAAACTAGAGCTAAATTCAAGTCCCAACTTTTCTGCTCTTTTTAGGTACCCAGGAACATTTATCCTTGTGGGTCACTTTTATTTTCTTATGATATAACCCATGTTAAAAATCTACTTTTCAATTCTTAGATAGATAAGATAAACTTCTATAAAAGATATAATCCATTATTGACTTAGCAAAAATACTAAATAATGATATACTTTTGAATATTTGCAAGTCATTAATGGACTGATCTCCTAAGGTCACCCGCAGGCCAGGACTGCCTTCCTGACTACTGTATTTGTACACAGCAGAAGGCCAACCAAGCACATCCTTTGCTTGTAGTAGGGGCTCAATAAATGTTGGCCCCAAAATGAGTGAAATTATATTAAACAAATGTGAAGTGATTTTGTAATCTTTCTGTCTTCTAGCTGGAGCCCAAATAAGCCATCATCCATATTATAGTCACACTTTCTGATTTATCTAATAAATCCTTGTGGAACCTGAATTTTATACACAACAAGGTAACTGATCTCAACAGAAGGAAAGCAAAAATGATTTTCAGAACTTCCAAATTAACTGCTTTCCTGTGATTGAGTTTGGAATCAGGGTCTTAAAAAGATCAGTTGTAGTGAATGGAAATACGTTATACATTTTGAAATCTAGACTACATCATCCTACTAGCTGAACTTCAAAATTAAACAGCCACAATAGAGCAACAACATTTACCTGAGTTTTATTCAGTGACCTGTTTGAAGTGCCTTTAATAAAAATTGTAGATAATCACAAACATCAGAATACAGAATCTTCATCTACCTGGTGTCTCTTGGAACTCTGCAACTTGGGACCATATTAAAATGGATTCTAACTAGGTAGGAGTCATAACTGGTCAAATGCCTTTCTCATTTTTATTGGCAATTGTCAATAATTACCTACTTTTACTAATTTCTTATAATTACTTGTTAGTTTCAGCATAACTTTAGTTTATGGAATCATTAATACATGTACTTGACCCATCCATCAGCCATAGATTCCCACTTTCCTCCACCACACTACCCCCATTTTTAGTTCTGAACTAAGAACCAAGACCTTTCTTCTAATTATACACACAGAACAAAACCCTTTCCATCAAACCTGGAAAATCTTTTTTTTTTTTTTTAAAGATTTTATTTATTTATTTGAGACAGAGAGCATGAGAGGGAGGAGGGTCAGAGGGAGAAGCAGACTCCCTGCCGAGCAGAGAGCCCGATGCGGGACTCGATCCCGGGAATCCAGGATCATGACCTGAGCCGAAGGCAGTCGCTCAACCAACTGAGCCACCCAGGCGCCCCAAACCTGGAAAATCTTAGACATGGATTTTAACCTTGGTAGTTACATACAATTCAGTCATATGGATTAGTAGTCAGGCATGAGTTATGGAAAACAAGACCTGTTCTTTCATTTTTCAAACATTTGCAGGGAGAGATGAATTTTCAGGTTCCAAATTTATATGACAGTGAAGTCAGGATGACGACCCTCTCTCCCTGTGTGAGGGTTAATTATTCATTGAAAAGCTTTTTAAAGACAGTTCAATATTTCTTTACTGACTCACTCTTAATAAAACTACAAGTAGTAACTGGAATCCTAGACTCCTTAAATGGCACTTAACATTTGTTATATTTCTAAACCATCTTTGAAGAGATATAAGCAATTTTCTGGAAGTGTGAAATGCACTATTCCTTGTACATTAAGCTACCATCACCACCAACAACCATTAGCAGGACTTAGCCAGTCATTATTCCTATATTCATGCCCAGTTGATGTTGTTCTACCCACTTCCTTTTTTTTTTTCTTTTTATTGTGATAAGAACACTTAACATGAGATCTATCCTCTTAATGGTTTAAGTGTACAATTCAGCATTGTAAACTATAGGCACTATGCTGTACAACGGATCTCTAGAACTTATTTATCTTGCACAACTGAAACTTGATGCCCTTTGATTAGCAACTCCCTGTTTTCCCCTTCCTGTCAGTACCTGGCAACCATCATTCTATTCTTTACTTCTACGCATTTGACTAGTTTAGATACTTCCTTAATTCAAAATACACACAGGTTTAGGCCACGGATAGCAAGCATATAGAATTATTTTTAAAAGCAGGGATATTTTGTCTGGAATTTGAAGCTGATATATGTCCTATATTGTCCTGGTTTTCCCACATGTTGAGCTAGTTTACCTGAGAGAAATTGTATAGAAAAGAGCCAAGTTTGATGACAGAGGAGGCCTCACGTATAGCAAGTCTAAAATTTCATTAAGTGTTGTTTGGGATGCTGTTAATGCTATTACTGTAATACAAACATCAAAGAAAATCAGATCACACACTCGGGGCAATCGTTCCCTGCTGGAAATCCTGTTAACTGACTTCAATTATGCTGTACTTTTCCTAGTTCAGAAGGCTGTGTCAGCCCCATTATCTGCTCTCTAAATCGCCTGCTTAATCAAAGTGCACACATTTGAAACTCATCAAATTAAGTAAAATAAAATTTGAATCTTGTGCTTGTCGGGGTTCAGATTGTAACAATATCAAAATTATTCTGATTGCTGGTAGTGCGTCTATGGACAGTAGTTGAGAAGATAAATAAGTAGGACTGAATCAGAATTAGAGAGAGAACCTTTCTGATGGGAAGCTTATATGCTCTATAGTAGATGTTTCTTTCAGGATTAGCATCTATTTTTTAAAGTACAATTCAAGGTTTATTGAATTCTTTCCATCATATTCCCTGAAAGGAAAATGCAAGCATATAATACATGTATCCTTTTTTTCATATTTTTATTATGAAAAATGTATAAAGTAGAGAGACTAGAATAATAAATACTTAACCATTATCTTTAAAAAATAATTGTAACCATTTTGGCATATTTGGTTCATAAATTTAGAGTATTTTAAAACAGATTATGAACGTCATGACATTTTACCCCTAAATACTTCAATATACATCCCTGAAAAATCAGAGTATTTCCTAAAATCCACAATTTCATGATCGCACTTTACAAAAGTAACAGTTATTCCTTAATAATATTTAATTTTCAGATAACATTCAACTTCCCTCAATTGTCCCAAACAAGCCCTTTAGAGCTGGTCTAGTCAAACCAGGAAATGCACTTACTCTTATATATCACAAGTCCAATTTTAATATAAATGTATTTGTGGATATCTTTGTAAATTTTAAGGTTACATTTATAACTTACAATTATACTTAAAAGGAGCCAAAGAAAGAAATTTACTGTGTCATATTTCAGGCATTCTTAGGTTGACTTTATCAAAATATCCCTTAGCATTTAAATCAAAATGTTTTTGCCTTGTTTTACTTTCTATAAAATTACTACCAGAAGCCATCAGAGATGAGCGGAATGTTTCCACTGCCAAGCAGGTGGGAAAATTTTCTCACTATTTCAAAAATTGTGATGTTTAGAAACAAATTTGAGGAGTAAAATGGCTTGAATGTTAAAACACAATAATCAACCCATATCACTCTAATATATGTTAGTTGATCATGAAAATAACTTGAATAATCAGTAAGTCTTATGTAGAGGCCCTACTAATTTCATTGGAAGATATAGAAAGGAGCTATTAATGACACACTCAGCTGACTTCCGTGTATTCCACTGAGAACTTATCAATGATGCCCAGGGACTAGATGGGGCCTCAGACCCACAGCACACATGTATGTGCATCTTGCCAGCCAGAGCTGGGCAGTGAGAAATTAGATGTGTCACCCAACAGGCCCTATCCTAGGCAGGATAACTTATTTGGGAGAGGAATCTAGAAGATGATATGTCCTCCAGTTCACTGAAGCATGCCTGTCCCTGCTGTGGAATATTTGATCAAGGCAGGCCTAAGATCTTTTTATGAAGGGAGAATGTTTCCCATCCACAGAAATACCCCATCTTTGATCCACGAATTGTGTCAATAGTTTTGTATCCCCTAAGTATATAGGTAACCAAATTTTGCAGAAGACACCAACAAGAATATCCAAATTGTGGTTTTTGCTAGTGAGATCTTTTACCAATTTGTGATATTCATTAATGATACAGACTACAATTCAGAAAAGGAAGGGCTTGCTGTTAGTTTGGTCAAGATAAATCTTTTCTCAAGAAAAGTTATTCGAATTTTAAAAATAAGGATATCCTGCTTCTGGAACTGTCCTAGAGGAGGGTAGAGCAGTGATTTCCAAGTATGAGTTCTTAATGATATTTCAGTAAATAGAGAAAAAAAAATGAGAACAATAAGGGAATATTGTGAATTTTTTATAAAATTAAAGTTACTAAATTTAAAGAACTCACCTCTAGTCTGCGATTATTTTCTCAGTGTGTGTGTCTCTGTGTGTTAAAGTTTTGGTGTTAAAGTTTTTCCTTTTCATGAGATGATAATAATCATGAGTTGAGAATATCATTTTAATGCTCTAAATTTAAAGTTCATAACCCTATGTAATTTTCATATTAAAAAAAAAAGATATGTTTGTGTTTTGGTTATCTGTTGCTGTATAAAAAACCACCCCAAAAGTCAGAGTCCTTAAACAACAACAGTCATTTGCTCATGATTTTGCAGTTCGGGTAGGGCTTGGTGGGAAGAGCTTAACTTGTCTTTGCTCCACATAATAACTAAGTGGCTTACCTGGGCCTGGAGGATTCACTCCCAAGAAGTTCACTGCAGTGTGAGGGGTTTCCAGTGACACTATTTGTTGGAATCTCTCTCATATTTCATCTCAAATGAATTTTCTAAGATAAATTAGCTCTGAATATAGCATTCCAATGTAGCCACTGTACTTCCACAGCTGCATCCTTATTATGGTTCTTACTATATCATTCACTCTCTGGACTTTGATGCCTCTACAACAAAGAATAGGAGTGTCACACTCTTGCTTGGACTTTTTTTCTTTTTTTTTTTTTTAATCAGCTCCGAGTTCCTTCCCTTGCCCCATACTTCTATTCTCCACCCAGTTCAAACATTTATGAATTCCAGAATTTTATTTATTCCGATCCCTTAAAAGAAAAGTGTCTCTCTGCTCTTAAGTCTCCCCACCAGAGTATTGTCCATCCTTCCAAGACCAGCTCAAAAATCAATTTCTCTATGAAGACTTCCCAAATCTTATAGCAGTAAGAATTAACCTCTTCTACCATAGCATTCCTTGAAAGATTTAATAAAAGCCTATTTCAGGGAGCTCCTTAAGAATGAATTTGTCTCAATCTTCTTTATCTTATAGTAAATAGCTAAAAGTATTTGTTAAATTGCATTTAACCAGAATAAAATCATATTTTAAATTAGTTTGAAATAATCTGGTAATAATTTTTATTTTAAAATGCTATTTTGTCATTTTTACAACAATGTTTCATTTTCTCGTATGTTTCTCTGTATGTTTCATATTCTCCAAAACTGGGCTAAAGAATCTCAGTTGTGGAAAGAATCTTGATGCATTATATCACAATAAAAGGATATTATTTTAACTATCCATGGGCAAATTTATTCCATTTTGGGAGACATCCAGAAAATGTTGAGTTATCTATCTTCTTTAGAAATCCATTCCAATTTTTTGCATCCTTTATTCACAGGAAATTTTTCCTGACATTGAACCTAAACTACTCCAAGCTTCAGTTTAATTTGTTTCTTATCTTTCTAGCCTCACAGATTCCATAAGAAACAGCTGGTCACCATCCATTTCATTTGCTCCCATCACAATAAAAAATCAGCAGGTCTAAATATCCTTTGGAAAGCACACACAGATTTTCCTTTTTAATCAAGAGTCAGTAGGCATGTCATACTGGCAGAGTAAGTTATGTTTTGTTTTTGTTTGTTCGTTTGTTTTTAATGATGAACACTGGTGAACTCCTTTAAACAGAGAGTTCCTAAGATTACCATTGAGAGGGTAGTATTTCTCAGAGGAGAAATTTGAAAAGAGACTCAATTATACTGTATTTGAAGAAGAAAATGATCAGTTAGTTTGTAGAAAAAGAATGTGCCAAATTAATGAGTTCAAAGGAATAGTCACAGGTCACCAACATGATGTGGAAAGAACAGATGTTGAAGGAGAAACTGCAGAAAGTTTATATTCTCGTGACACCAGAAGTGAGGTGACCCAAGTGCTCAGCTGAAGTCTGGCCAAAGGAGAAAAGGGTCCAATGAACCTTAACTGAGCATGCATCATTTCTGTAATGACATTAATGACAGTAAGGACATTACAGTGAGCAGGAAAAAATGCATGTAAATTTATAAATAGTTATAGAGGTGGAGCCATACATAGTCTGCTTTGGAGAAAGATTTAAGGAGGAGTTGGGAGGGAGTTAGAGGAAGTGAAGTATGAGGTCAATAGAGAAGGAATCTGAGTTGTATACAAGATAGTTGAATTGCAGATGTGCTCTCAGGAGAAGCTGGGAAAGCACTTATCTGTTATTGCAATAACTGGTTGAAACCAGTGTAGATAATAAAGAATATGGTTGTACATCCATCTTCTCTCTTCTAACCATAGACATCATGACTAGACTGAACTTAAGAAAGTAGGGAAGCCCAGTCTACTGGTGACCATTGTAATCTTATTTGGGTTTAACACAATTGAAACAGCTTGAAGTTTAGATCACTGCCTGCCCAGGAAATTTGGAACCTTCCAGAGAGTGCAGAGAGGGAGGAATGATAGTCAAAACTTTTTTTTTATTCTTTATATAAATTCAATGTAGTTAACATATAGTGTATTATTAGTTTCAGAGGTAGAATTTAGAGATTCATCAGTTGCATATAACACCCAGTGCTCATCAAGTGTCCTCCTTAATGCCCATCACCCAATTATCCCTTCTGCCCACCCACCTCCCCTCCAGCAATACTGTTTGTTTCCTAGAGTTCAGCGTCCCTTATGGTTTTCCTCCCTCTCAATTTTCATCATACTGCATTTTTCCTTCCCTTCCCCTATGTTCATCTGTTTTGGAGTCAAAACATATTATCAGTAAAAAAGTATACTGATAATGATGCAGGCAGGCTGAGCCCAAGAGCCAGGGAAGGTCCCATGAGACCAGCCAAGAGGGTCCTTGGCTTCACACAGGATAGAAATCAAATGTGAGCCAAAGAAGGTGAAAACCGAGTTTATTGAATAGTGTAAATGACAGGTAGAGATTAGCAGACGGAGTATTTGGGAGACGGAGTATTTGGGAGAAAAGGAAAAGAGAATGAATTCTGTTGTTGCTTGGGGCTATGGGTTTATAGCCATATATATGAAAGGGTCTAGGGTACGTATTCCTCCAGGAGTCCAAGGTAGGGTCCAATCAAAGGCAAGTGTCATGTGAACAATAGGTGTTATTCTATAAATTACCTAAGGTAGGGGTATTGATGCCAGCATCAGCTGAAGTTAATGTCCTGGAAGATGTTTGGGATCTGGTTCTCCTTAGGTGTTATCAGGTGTCTGGGGCCTAGGACAAAACTCAGAGAATGATTAACTTTCTTGCTTCCCCCTTGAAGTGGGAGCATAGCTTCTTTGGCTTATTCAGAGGCAAAATATGGTGAGTAAATGGGGCCTAGCAGAAAAATAGCAGAGATGGAGCCTTTCTAAAATGGAGTCCCTTCAGCTTTCCATAGAAGAAATAGGAATGCTATCTAGCATTTGTTGTTTGACAAATTTATTTATAGAGCTGCAGAGGCTTCAAAAATTCATTGAACCAATTTTTCTAACTTGCTTCAGATTTTACCTAAACATTGTAGGTAAACATTATTATGTGTTTATTTAATACCTTAAGATATTTATCAAGTACCTCTTATTAGAGGAATTAATAGGTTGAAGTTCTTAGAACAGTGACTGGCACACAGATTTGGATAAGGTTAGGCATTAGTCTTGCTAGCTCTCACTGGATGTAATGCGTTGGGCTAGTTACTGAGAGATATAGATAGAAGGCAAAGACATGGACTCTTGGAGATTTAAATTTAAGGGCTCCATGGAAGGCAATTCTATAACTTCTCTAGTCAGACACTGTACTAATGAGCATTGAGCTTGACATTTGTCCATTTTCTCTCCATTATCCATCCCCCTGAAGGTTCAAAGCCTTTCCTAAGAGGGAGGAGATCTTGAGCTGCAGCTATTCTCATCTGCTTCCTCAACAATTTTATACCCACCCTCTCCCAACACACAGGATTTTTGTCTAGAATAGTATAAGTCTTTAGTGCAATACTCAAATGATATAAATATAATTGTTAGGGGAAAAAATACTTAAATTTGTTAGGCAGTGCTTTAAAGACAGCCTGATTTTCACGTATACTTTTCATTCTCAAGGAATAGCATGGAAGTCACTTTCCTCACTAGGTGGATACCAGTTTTTCCAGAATGATTAAGGGTGATAATCTGAGAGGCCATTCTCAACCATATGCCTTAATATAAAGTATTAAAATTCTCAACCTCTCTGGGCTAAAGGATTTATGAATAGACTTAGTTTATCCTTAAAACTTATTTAATATCAATAGATTATTTTTGAATGTGTAGCACACCCAGACAGAAATAAATGTTGTTAGTCACAATCTTGACTAGGTGCTGGGTACTAACTCCTAACAATATCAGAAGGAGTTCTTTAACTGAGGCATATGTAAGATAGCAAAATGACCATTACGAATGAATAAACCCAAACTCAGGGATGAGAATGAGATACCTTCCATATAGTTCATCTGGATTCAAATATTTGCCATGAATATGAATACCATACAGGGGGCTCTGTAGTATGAGTGTCTTGGGAAGCAGAACTGAGACAGAACTCTGGTTCGGGTGTTTCATTTGGAAGGCGATGCCAGGAAGCAGGAGTGAGGAGCTAGAAGGGTAAAGGGAAAACCCAATATAAATAGAATGTTGTAGAGGTCACTGCTGTGAACAGCTAGAGCCTTGATTCCACTGGGAAGTGCACAGAATGTCTTCAGGAATTTTCCACTTGGAGAAAGGGGCTGGAACATTGACCCACTGCCTGTGTTTCCTGTTCTTTGAGGGTTGCCTCTGGAGTCGTGTGCCCCAACACTCTGGGGCTTATACTTGCCTGAGGGTGGAGGAAATCATTTCCTACAGACAAAGCCCCAGGGCAGAATGTGACAGGGAGAGTGAGTTGTCCGCCGAAGCTGTCACTTAACATCGGAAGCAAGCCAAAGGGATGTGACACAAGCACCAGAAAAGTCTGCTACACGGGTTCTGCTAGCGGTTGGGGGCTCCTCCTTCCCAAGCCAGTAGAATGGGTGACAGCCATAAGTCACCATAGCTAAGAGTAAAGTCTCTCTTCTCATCGGGTATTTTCTTTTCCTTCAGACGTTCCACAGTATCCGCAGTGTGATGTTTGCTACTTACTTCAGGCCATGACTCTAGCTTATGCTCTTCTCAAAGTGAAGTCTTTGAGTTCTAATGTCAACAGAAGTCTTCAGTTTCCTCCAAAGTGCTCCGAAATGCTTTCTTCCTACTTCAGTAATGACTAGATCATGCGCAGGACTTTATATCTAGCTCTCTGACCTGAGACTATCCCCTGACAGGGTGTCAGCTGGATTCTTTCCGCTGCAACCAGCATATTCCATGCCCTGAAGGGACAGCTATATAGAGATGGACTTCTAAATCCCGTTAAGCCAGAAGCTTCACTTTCTTGTGGGGAATCCAAGCTGAGAATGGATTTGCTTCCTTGGGAAGCACTAAAACAATGCTTTATGCCCTAGGAAGATACAGTACAGGTGCATTACTATTTAACTCTTTCATGTCCAGCAGTTTGTAGACGTCGGTTGGGTAAAAGCTAATATGAACAAATTTCCAATAGCGAAGAATTCTGTGAACCTTATAAAATTTACATAATTAACACTATCCTTAGCCTCTTAACTTATCTTGGAGTGAGGCCCAGAACTTTCCTTTGATATGAGGCTGCTGGCACCTCGTGGGTAAAGCCAGGGATGCTTCTCAAGAGGAGGACAAACAATTTTATCTTTCTAAGAC
This sequence comes from Mirounga leonina, assembly GCF_011800145.1. NCBI lineage: Eukaryota > Metazoa > Chordata > Mammalia > Carnivora > Phocidae > Mirounga > Mirounga leonina. The sequence goes on along the minus strand of NW_023270454.1, from coordinate 59,890,195 downwards.
CTCTCTGGAGCCTCTATAACAAAAGATGAATTAACAAAAGAAAAAGTTTATTAACATGTATACCTCATGTCTACATGGGAGATACCCACGAAAGGTGAGTAACTCATGATGTGGTTCCATTTCAGGCTTGAATGCCATCTTCAGTGAAAGGTAAGAGAGGGGCTTGTGGAGGCCAGTTGCAGAGAGGTGAAAAGCACGGTAAACAAGAGAAAGGTTGTTAGGTAGGTTTAAGTCTGTGCCTTCTCCATTGATGAGTTTCTTGTGATTTAGTCAACCTCCTCTGTTACAGAGAAGGAGACACAGTCACAAATGGAGATTTCTTTACAATGGGTACATTTTCTTTACAAAAGAGTAACTTCCACTCTGTTTTCAGAGTTTCTTCTGGATCTGTTGTTTCTCAAAATAATCAGCTCAAACTAATCCTTATCCAAAGAGGCATATTTGAGAGTGACATATTCTGCTAAACATTTTATAATTCACAGGGCAACACCCACAGTAGAGAATTATCAGTTTTCAAATGTCAATATTGCCAAGGCCAAGAAACCTCGGTCTCGAAACACTGAAATTTTACTTCCATTGATTTTCGGAAGATTAACACAAACATCCTTTGTGACCTTACACAAGTCACCTCTCCTTTTCTGGCCTCAATATTCTGTGTTGATGAGGACGTTGTACCAGACAGTCTCTAAGGTCATGTCCAGTTCTGATATTATATGATTCTATGATTCTGCTCCTTCCATTGCTACATTATTCTCCTTAAGTCTTGGCATTTTCAGATTTGCCTGTTACTGGAAAAGTTGAATGTAAATAAGAATTGATTCTTTCTTTAGCATTTACTCTCAGCATAGAAAATTAATTATTGAGTTACTGTTGAGATAGCAATGTTACTGATTTAACTCTGTTATTTGGTGAATTTTAATATATGTAAAAGATTAAAGTCACAGCACATTTAAGATGAAAAAGAGACCATTTTTCCTTTCATTACTCTTCTGCTGTGAGCATCAGTGGGCTCTTTGGGTGCTCCCAAGACAGATTCAGAAAGTGCCAGCGTGGAGAGAAACAGATTTGGGAGAGCCGGGCTCCTGGAGTCTCAGTGTTACAGGGTTTCTTCTCCGTCAGCTCCCACGGTTCTTGGTCATACTGCTTCAGAGAATGAAGAGTAGACAGGACAAAGAGTGGTGGGCAGCAAAGCAAAGTTCATTGAGCAATAGTAAAGTTTATTGAAGGATAGAGTACAAAGTTCCCAAAGAGGGAGGGAACCCAAGAGGGTTGCCATGGGAGTTTCCAAGTCTAGGGGCTTTTATTGGCTTGTTGGCAAACTGTTTAATCTGATTAACCTTCCCTGCTCCTGTCATCCAATCAGGTTCTTGTCATCTGTCTCTCATGTGGAAAAGGGTGAAGGGCTCCTTCCAGGGTGGTGTAAAATCCTTAAGGGTGGTTTCCTCTTGGAGGTGGGGGGGGGGTTGCTTATCCCTGCCTGCCTTTCTTCCAACTGTCCTTCATCATCAGCGCTAGTGTCCTGACAGTCTGTGTGCATATATTGTGGTGCATTAGTGAGAAGGGACTCTGACAGAGCTGAACAGATCCTTTTCCTTCTGCTTCAAAATAAGGCAGGTTCCTCAAAAGGAAAAAGAAAACCTGTCCCAGGAAATGCCATTCAATTACTGTAACTTCATACTACTAATAGAAATGCAGAGATCAATCATTTTCTTCTGTCAGAAAACCCTGAAGATGAAAAGATGTAGTTTTAATTGATAAGATCTAAAACAGAAAACACAGAAACAAGCCTTTCTAAATTTGGAAATGATCCAATCTAAGAAATATGATAAATGGCAAATTGTTTAACAACCAGTGTCTGGAAACAAGAATTCCTGTCCTCTTCAAGGGTCCTTCTAGCTGGACTAAAAATCAAATTGTCATGAGACAGATTAACAGGAGAAAATTAAATTTAATAGCATATGGACAGGGAGTCTACACAGACATGAAAATCCCAAAGACAAGCAAAATAAGATATATATGTCATCGTGAACTAAGGTGAAGGGGATGGGGTCTGGGAGTTCAGAGGAAAGGATTGCACTTTACAGGGTGATAAGAGCAGGTGTTTGGTGAGTAGATGTTTGCCCTGCCACACAGATGGGTCACTCAGATAAAATTTATTTATGCTAATAGCCCTCGTTCTAGGAAGGCCCTCCAATTTAGATTACTCTCTGTAGTTAAGAGAGGGGCAAAAATTTCTCTTGAGGCTGTAGGGTCTTGGATGCCTTCAGCTCAGAATAATGGGCATGACCAAGTGGTCCATTTGGGGGCAGCCTCCCCTGGGCCCCTACGATAGACATGTTTGGAAGAAAAACACTGCCTTTCTATTCTCCAAGACATCATTGTCCCTGCTCCCATTAGGGCTCTTGGAAGTAATGAATACTCTTGCGTATGCAGTTACAATTTTGACTCTTCCCAACAGTCCCAGCATGCACCAATACAAGAGAAAATACCTCTACTGGATTAACCCCCACCCCTGGAGACACTTCTTTGCTACCCCTACCTGACCATAAGGCTCATAAATAAACTTTAAAATCTTAATTCTGCAGTGTTAAGAAATTCCATGAAGTTCTAAAATTCAAAAAAGTTTTGACAAAGCCCAAGCCTATAAGATAAATTTTAACATCTTGCATTTGGGACTAAAAAATAAAACCTGATCACATAGAAATCAGCTTCATGGCAATTAGTATGAAAAAGGCCTGAAGGTATTAGCTGACTTAAATTCTAATGTGACCAAAAAAATACGGTAAAACTGATTAAAATCCATGATTAGTTTGTATATAAAAAAAATAGTACCCAGTTGAATGGAGATCATGGTCCTCCTGGTCAGATTCACATTCTGTTCAAGGATTCTCATTTTAAGAGGGAGACTATAAAAGGGCAAAAGGTCTTAATATGTATAAAGAAGAATTGTAAGGATACTGGGGATGTTTACCCTATGAAGCAGGGGACCACAGGGAGATAATGACAACTATCCCCCATTAGTAGACCCTTCCAGGCTGACACTTGGAAGGGGAGCAGTCTATTTGGTTTTGCTTCAGAGAGCAAAACTCTGGGCACTAGAAAGATTTAGGGAGGTAGAAGACTTTTTGTTTAAAAGAAAGAATTTTCCAACTTAAAACTCCCTGATTAAACAATTAATTACTTCATGGAGTAGAAATTCCATTACTAGAACAGAACAGAGACTATTTAACCACAAATCAGGGATCATATACGCAAGGCTTATATGGACTAGATTAATTCTGAAGTTCATTCCAACTCTAAGAAGTGCAGTTATTATTAATGCTGACCTGTAATTATGACTGCTTGGCTCTGAGAGCTAGTCATAGTAGGTGTTAGACTGTGGAGCCAAACTATGTGGGTTCCACTTCTATAACCCCCTCCCCCTTTAACAACTGGATGACGCCGGGAAAGTTACTTTACCTCTCTAAACTTTAGTTTCCTCATCAGTAAAATGAGGACACTCAAAGTACTTATCTCATAGGGTGGTCTGAAGATTGATTTAGATAATATCTAATAAGATAATAAGATAATAAGAATACTATATAACAGTCATTACTGGAAGGAACATATGATTAAATCCTCTAAGACAAGAAGACAGATTGTTTAACTACTTCTACTTGGAGTGTCCCTCACCAATTTTCAGACTGATTTAAGGCACTCCACCTCCATCTTTATCTGTTCTTCCACAAAATGACAGATGGCATTCAGATGGAATTCCATTTTCTCTGGGCCAAACTGTAGAGAGTATACTAGCTGTTTTCTTGTACAACTAAGTTAAGCACAAAGTTACTGCTTTCTTGACAGTCAAATCCCTGAGGGGTAGGAGAGTTGCTTGAAGGCATGTATGTTTTTAGTTTGATTACCAGGTCACAGGACCACTGGGCACCGGTCAGCAGTTCTGCCAGTTCCGAAGGCTAATTCAGTCCAGAATACTCTCCCTGACTTTGTAGATCTACATGTTCTTTCAAAAGTAGCTGAAATATTGTATGAAAGCATATAAGCTGAGGATAGAGCCCCAATTTTGCTGTTTGTTAATTGAAAGTGATTGAGATCATGAAATAGTTACAAATGGTTGAAGATATCTTGTCTGTTCAGCAAACTATAAACTAATTCCTGTAAGAGCCAATGAAGGTGTATTTTTAACTTTTAGGTACTCTAAGTGACATTTCTATTCACTTAAGTCTCCTCTGGGTTGGGTCAGCTGTTCTCTTTTAAGGTATGGATTTTCTTAGGAATTATTCTACTCCATTATTCCACTAAATCAATAATATTTAAAAGCTTCATATGTCCCGCAGTATCTACCTCCTCTATTCTGAGGTATCAAAGTACATAGACTCTGATGCAGCTCTTTTATCATCTTTCCAAAGGAGGTGACATTATTGACACTTCATCTGGGCCTTGTTAGTAAATGTCCCCAGAGCATGATGGATGAACAGAAGCTGCTGAATCAAGAGGCTGCTGAAGGCCAAGCTTCCAGAAGTGTCAGATCTTGTTGGCAGTTGACACTAAATAGAAGTGAGAGAGGAGGTGGTGAAAGTGAATGGGATCAGGCGTAAGCTTTCTAAAACTAAAAATGCAGAGAATTAAATTAAATAAATCTGAGAGTGATTGTTTTCTTTATAAAATGTATTCATTTTGGGTGCCTGGGTGGCTCAGTCGTTAAGCGTCTGCCTTCGGCTCAGGTCATGATCCCGGGGTCCTGGGATCGAGCCCCGCATTGGGCTCCCTGCTCCACGGGAAGCCTGCTTCTCCCTCCCCCACTCCCTCTGCTTGTGTTCCCTCTGTTGCTGTGTCTCTCTCTGTCAAATAAATAAATAAAATCTTTTAAAAAAAGTATTCATTTTAATGAAACTGTCTTCAAATAACGAGTTTATTCATTAACAACTATTGAACACTGTTATATATCAGACACTATTCTTGTGCTAGGAAAAGTGTGGAATGAAAAAAACATGGTTCCTGCCCTCATGGAATATACAACCTGAACTTTATGTGCATTTAAAATAGAACTCACTTAAAAAGAAATTGTCTCAAACAAACAGGGTTCTAGAGGGGAGGGGGGTGGGAGGATGGGTTAACCTGTTGGTGGGTATTGAGGAGGGCACATTCTGCATGGAGCACTGGGTGTTATGCACAAACAATGAATCATGGAACACTACATCTAAAACTAATGATGTAATGTATGGGGATTAACATAAGAATAAAAAAAATAAAAATAGAAAAAAAAGAAATTGTCTCAAGGATATATTTATTGAAAAAAAAAATCAAAGTACATACACAGTGAGTCTAAACCTCAGGCCACAAATTCAATTGTGTAAGAATTTTAACTATATTCAGTTTTAGTTACTCCACTAACTTTCTATTTAACTCCTAATTCCACTTAGATAGCAAATCCTTAACCTTGTCAATTCATTGTTCCCTATCCCCCAGACTTCATGGCGGGGGTTGGGGAAGGAGGGGTGATCTCAGTTTGGGGACCTTCACAATGGCAAGACATAGAAGAAGGCACAATCTAGGACATACAGGTCACTACTGAAATGATTTCTTCATGTCTGCATTTCTTTATTTTTTTGTACCCCCCTAGGTCACAGTCTGAGGATACAGAAATATTTCTATTGCTATGTTGCCATGTGAGTTATGGAAATTTCTGCAGAGCTGTCCGTGCACCATCTACCTAGAAACTCATGCATTAATTTCCTTTTATTTCCTCTCTGGGTCTTTCTGCTGCCACCCTGGGACTCTCCCCTAGAGATATGTATATCATATATATATATATATATATATATATATATGCTTCTAGAAATATATATGTGTACTTCTAGAAATATATATATAAAGAGAGACCAGTATTCTATTCTATTATGGTACTTCTCTCTCTCTCCTTACACTTCTTCCTGAACATACACATAGTCACACACTTAGCAATGCAAATTTGATCTTCATGAAAAGGAGAGAATATATCACAAGGGCAAAAATTCAGCTAATGTCATAAAACTATCTCAAATATATCATCCATACATATACAGTGTCTTGGATAAACCTTTTATGAAGGAAATGCTTCTATGTAAATGACTTTGAAAAGTGAGCTGCATAAGCTGAATTTCATAAAAAGAAAAATGTGCAATAAGTAAACATTTCTATAACTCTCCTTCACTGCCCTTCTGCTTTACTAATAATACCATAATATGTCACCATGAAGAACCACATTCTTAAAGAACTAGTATAAAGTATGTTTCAAACCGGCAAGACACCAAAACAAAATAAAATATTCCCTCCTCTCCTCAAATAAAAAAATAGAAAACAAAGTATAAAAATATAAATCTTAAAAACAAAGCACAAAAAGGAAAAGAAAAGATAAAACCATTTCAGAATGCTGCCTTGTGCGAGTGTGAATTATCAATATAATCTTTTCCCATGGGCTGCCACCACTGATTTTTTTTATGCAACTAAAGGACCTGTGTAAGGCCTTCATGTGATTCTAAATATATTCAAAACTCAGAAGCAAAATCTTTCTAAAAATGGTTTCAACCCCAGAAAAAAGGTACAGCAGAATTTTTTTTAAAGCTCTCCAGCCTTATTGCAATAATAGACTGTGATCCCGGCCAATGCCTGCACTGAGGATCAGAGGACCAGAATCTAAGACCAGAGGCCACTCTTAGTGCTCTCGAGTGCTCTGTGTGAGATCAGAGTCAGACCCACTTTATCTCAACCCTGAGTTCTCAGTCACTGCCTCTTATATTTCTCATAGCTCACCCTTTTGCCATCAACTACTCCAATCCAGCAATTTAGCACTATATGTAAATATCCATTTGCTAATCATTAAGAAACTCTTGATGATTTTACATCTGCTCCTTGCTTATTCTGACCTCCTGGCAAATGGACTCTGGGATAAAAATGGCTGGAAAATTGCCTCCTCAGGTGCCCTGGGTTAAAGGAAGACCTGTGTCTAATGTGTCTTTTGGAGGCACTCCTTGGTTTCAGGAGGGAGTTCTTTGGGGATGTGATCCTCCATTGCTCTTGGGGTAGTCCTGACAGGGGTAACCCATGCACAAATACCTTCACACCAGGCTCACAGGCTGTTAGGTATCTAATTAATAATATGGGGGCACCTGGGTGGCTCAGTCAGTTAAACACCTGCCTTGGGCTCAGGTCATGATCCTGGAGTCCCTGAATTGATCCCCACACCGAGCTCTCTGCTCAGTGGGGAGCCTGCTTCTCGCTCTACCTGCAGCTCCCCCCTGCTGGTGCTCTCTCTCTCTGTCAAATAAATAAATAAAATCATTTAAAAATAATTAATAATATGAAAAAGGGTGTGGTTGGGAAGGGAAAGTAGGCATGTGTTAGTGACATTTATTCATCTCCTTCCTTTTCTCCTTTATCATTTGATTTAAGTCCACTGAGCTCTGTGTGAGACACCATGAGAGACTCTTGAGGTAAACAAATGATAATATCTTATTTGTCTGTATATGAATATGAAAAGCTTTTGTGTTCCCTTTTTATAATTTGCTGAAATGGCATGAAATAAAATTAATATAGAGTAATAAGCCATTAAAATAATAGAAACATAGGACCTAATTACAGACTAAAAGACCAAAAAATCAAAATTAAATTACTTCCTTAGGACCATCACTACTCTAATTTTTTAAATTTGATTTATTGAGGAATGAATTACACAGATATTAATTGTAACTTTGATGCATTTTAACAAATTGCTACATCTACCATGAGTGTTTTTTAATGTAAAATAAAATGTAAAATGCATTTAATTTAGAATGCCCTCATTAAAGAATTCTACCATCTAATAAATATTTGTTGAGTGCCTACTATGTGCCAGGCACTCAAGGGGCTAGAACAGGAATAAAATTGGGAGTCACTGCCATCGTAGCACTTATATTATAATTGCATTCTAGATAATAAAAAAATAAGCAAAGTCAAAATATGTCAGGAGCTGGTAAGCACAGCAAAGAAACATGAAGGTAATAGAGTGTGATAGGGTCAGGGGAAGGTTGTGCTATTTTTGATAGGCTACTCGGGAAAGTCTTCACTGACAAGGAGATATTTGAGCAAAGGCCTGAAAGCCAGGAGGCATGCAGATGGCTGGGGGTGAGAGTGTCAGGCAGAGGAAACAGCCAGTACAGAGGCTCTGCATTTCATGCTCCGATATGTCTAAGATCCTGCAAAAAGGCCTGGTAGCTTACAGAGAATACAAGAGCCAAGGGGCAGCTAACAGCTGGATCCCATACAGCCTTGCGAGGCCATATTGGAGAAGTGGAGTTTGATTCGAAGTGAGATCGGAAGCTCTGGAAGGCATTAAGGAAATATGTGACATAATCTGACTTTTTTAAAAGATTTTATTTATTTATTTGTCAGAGAAAGAGAGTGCAAGCAGGGGGAATGGCAGGCAGAGGGAGAGGGAGAAGCAGACACCCCACTGAGCAGGGCCCTGGGATCATGACCTGAGCTGAAGGCAGACACTTAACCGACTGAGCCACCCAGGCGCCCCTAATCTGATTTATTTTTTACAGGGATCACCCCCCCCACTCTATTTTGTGGTGAACTGACTGAAAGGGAAGAGGAGAGAATGCAGGAGGAAACTATTGAAATAATCTTTGCAAGAGAGGACAGTTGCTGGGACTAGGGTGGCACCAAGAGATGAGAGTAGTTGGCTTCAGGGCATATTTTTAAACAACATGATTTGTTAATGGGTGAGATGTGGCATAAGAAAGAGAGCCTCAGTCAAGAAATGGACAGAAAACATGAACAGACATTTCGCCATACAAATGGCCAACAGACACATGAAAAAATGCTTGACATCATTTGGCAACAGGGATATACAAATCAAAACCACAATGAGATACCACCTCACTCCAGTCAGAATGCCTAAAATTAACAAGTCAGGAAACGACAGATGTTGGTGAGGATGCAGAGAAAGGGGAACCCTCCTACACTGTTGGTGGGAATGCAAGCTGGTGCAGCCACTCTGGAAAACTGTATGGAGGTTCCTCAAAAAGTTGAAAATAGAGCTACCCTATGACCCAGCAATTACACTACTCAGTATTTATCCAAAGGATACAAACATAGTGGTTGGAAGGATACAAACAAGTGGCACCTGCACCCCAATGTTTATAGCAGCAATGTCCACAATAGCCAAAATATGGAAAGAGCCCAGATGTCCTTCAGCAGATGAAAAATAAGAAGAGGCGGTGTATATATACAATGGAATATTACTCGGCCATCAAAAAGAATGAAATCTTGCCATTTGCAACAATGTGGACGGAACTAGAGTATATTATATTAAGCGAAATAGTCAGAGAAAGACAAATACCATAAGATTTCACTCATATGTAGAATTTAAGAAACAAACAGATGAACACAGGGGAAGGGAAGGAAAAATAAAATAAGATGAAAATTAAGAGGGAGGCAAACCATAAGAGACGCTGAACTCTAGGAAAAAACTGAGGGTTGCTGGAGGGGAGATGGGTCGGGGAAAGGAATAATTCGGTGATGGGCATTAAGGAGGGTACTTGATGCAATGAGTACAGGGTATATGCAACTGATGAATTACTAAATTCTACCTCTGAAACTAACAAAAAAATGGCTTAAACAATTAGAATATTCATTACCTTAGTTAAGGTAGTAGAGCCCTTTCTTTCCATCTTTCTACTCAGCTGTCCTCATGTCTACTAGCTTCTTTTATGATCAGAGATGGACAAATAGGTCTAGATACTCTATCTTCACCCACCAGAGGCAAAAAAAAAAAAAGCCTTCTTCATCCCTATGAAATCAATCAGTAAAGAAGCCTTTCCCAGAAGGAATCCCCATTAGATTATTCTCACATTTCATTTGCCAGAATTGGGTCACAGTCCACCTTAAACCAATAATTGGCAAAGGAATAGAACCCATGATAATTGGCTTAATCATAAGTATTATTTACCTAAACCATATGAGAAAGACATTACCAGAAAAAAAGTTCTTTCAATACAAGGGAAGGAAGAAATGGCTGTTGTTTAGAAAACCAACAGAATCTAATACAGAATAATAATAATCCCACATTTGTGCAGCATGATGTATAAACTTGTCCAATCCCTAGGTTGTACACCTGAAACTAATGTAAGTGTGTAAACTATACTCAAATAATTTTTAAAATGATAATAATAATTCTAATCCATCCGGTACTTAACTCCATTACCAGTCAGTCATATCCGTAAAGGAAAGAGACCTAGATGGCAGGAGGTCTGTTTACCACCAACTAGTTGAGACTGTGGGAAGTTGATGTTTTCTGTGTTTTCATGTCCTCAACTGTAAAATGAGGGGGCTAGCCCGAATGTTCTTCAAGACCCCATTCTATGCATTTAGCCTGCCACTTTAGGCCATGACAAACAGTGAACAGAGTGGTTTACAAATGCAGTAGGATTTAGAGAAGGGAAAAATAGCAGGAGCTGGTAGAGGTGCAGAGAAAAGATGCAAGTTCACAGGGTAGGTGTGAGAAGAGTGGAAGATGGGATGAAACCGGTCAGAAATAACGATCAGAGGAGATGACTGCTAGAGAAGAGTGCCAAATAATAGCGGGGGTGGTTGCAGTTTTTGAAGGCTTTTGAAAAGCAGGCTGCCTTGGTGTGAAATGTTGAGAGAGGTGGCATAACATGTTTAAGAAGATTAATCTCATAGTGAGCATTAGATATACCAGGTGCGTCATAAAGAAGAAAAACTAGAGACTGGAAAAGCAACAGAAGGAAGGGTATGTAATACAAGTATGAGGTAATGAATTCATGGTATTTCAGAAGAAGGGAAGAGACTAGAATACACAAAGTCTGATTTTCAGTTGAAAGTTAAAATGACAATGTAGTAAAGGGTTAAGAATCCAAGCTTGGGAGTCAAACAGTCCAGATTACAACCCTTGCCTATCTCTTCATAGCTGTGTGAACCTCAGCAAATAATTTGAACTCGGTGCTCTGGTTTCTCACCGGTGAAATTGTAATACTAATATAATCTAGTCCATGGGGTTATTAGAAGGATTAAGTAAAAAAACAAACAAACAAAAATGACTACACACCCATATTTATGACAGTGTCTTACAACAGTATATACTCAGTAAATAACTATTATTTTCATCAATTACATTATTATTAGTGTCATTATTTTTATTCAGCAGCAAAATTCTGGACACATCCATCCAGACGGTTTGTAGCTTTTAGAAGAACCATGAGAGACTATGGACTCTGAGAAACAAACTGAGGCTTCTAGAGGGGAAGGGGTTGGGGGATGGGTTAGCCTGGTGATGGGTATTAAAGAGGGCATGTATTGAATGGAGCACTGGGTGTTATAAGTAAACAATGAATCATGGAACACTACATCAAAAACTAATGATGTAATGTATGGTGATTAACATAACATAATAAAAAAGAAAAGAAAAGAAAAAGGTCACTGTAAGCCAGTGTGAGTTTCCCATTCCTGCCTTTTGTCAGACCGAATTTCCTTTGATTTTTTTTTTCCTCCAGTGGCTTAAAAAGTTGTAGGTCCTGTTCTATTCATTGCATTTTCCACCTTATGTTTTCAACACACATGGAATTAACATTGACATTGACATCCTCTCTCACCCATCCCCCCAAAAACCCAAGCTCAGGATTAACATACTTTACTTCACTTTGCTCTCTCACTCCTCTCTTCCATCTATTATATTGATCACATCTGAAAATTTTTTCCAGATTATTAACTTTCCACATCCCTCTCATTTACAGTTGATAATGGCCTTTTACTAATGTCTTTGCTTACATTGCTTATCGTATCCCAATTATTCTTTCTCCTTGTTTCACTTTTCTTCTTCCCAGAGACCACGTTCCAGCAATTCTCCCCGGGAGATTCTCTGAATGATACATTTTCTGAGTCTTTTCATGTCTGGAAATGTCATTATTTCATCTTTACTTACAAGATTGTTTTGGGTATAGAATTCTGTGTTCAATGTCATTTGCCCTCAGAACGATGGGGCGCCTGGGTGGTTCAGTCGGTTAAGCGTCTGCCTTCGGCTCAGGTCATGATCTCAGGTTCCTGGGATCGAGCCCCGCATCAGGCTCCCTGCTCGGCGGGAAGTCTGCTTCTCCCTCTGCCCTTCACCCTGTTCAGGCTCTCTCTCACTCTCTCTCTCTCTCAAATAAATAAATAAAATCTAAAAAGAATAAAAATTTAAAAAAAAGAAAAAAAAGTATTTTTATTTATGTGCCATGGCATACATATTCATATATATTTTCTTTTGTACATATATATTTTATATAGCACTTGCAGTAAAATGATGAGAAGTGTAAAGAACAAAGTAACAAAACAAAGTTAACAAAACAAACATTACTAACCCAGCAGGCAACCTAAGACTAAAGAAGTTGTGTATGTGCTGCTATTTCCCGCACCCCATCTCATTCCCCTCCCATTCCCTTCCATTTTCCCCCATGGTTTTACCATAGATGTATACATCTCTAAGTAACACATTATTTAATTCTGCTAGTTTGTGGACTTTATAAAAATAAGTCTGTACCATAAGTAGTTTTCTGTGACTTACTGTTTTTTACAGTTTGTTTCTGTGAAGAGTTGCAGTTTATTAATTTTTTCCCTCTACAATATATCCTGTTCTGCGGATATGCCTTACTTTATTTATATTTTTTCTATTGATGGACATTTGGGTTTGGTTGTCCCTCCCCCACCTTCCCCACTCTTTTTCTTCTTCTCCTTCTTTTTTAAATTTTTTTGCTATAAGTAACAGTGGTGCTATGAACATTTTTGTATATATCTACCAGTGCTTATGTGCAAGATATTCCCCCTAAGGTAAATACCTACTCCCGGCATTCTTGGCTCAGGAACTATGCATATCTGCAACCTTCAATAATGCTAATTTTTTCCTAAGGGATCGTACCAATTCAAACTCGTACAGCAGTGTATAAAAATTCTCATTATTCCACATTTTCTCCAACCTTGGTGTTACCAGACTCTAATTTTTTCCCTAGTCTATGGGATATAAAATATATTTCTTCTGTTATGAATTTGCATTTTTCTTCATTACTCAAGAAATTAAACATCTTTTCACATATTCAAATAGTTTTCATGTTTTCCCTTCTTTTGAAATGCCTGTTCATATCTTTTCCCTGTTCTTCTATTTGCTTGTTTTTTTCATAGTGATTTGTAAACAGGTCTTTGGCTATCAATCCGTTGTTGGTTATATGTGTTGCAAATACCATTTAGCGCTTTTTTAAAAAAAACTTTGTTTTTTTTTATAAAAACAAATTCTTAATGTTACCGTAGTCCAATTTATCAATCTCACCTTTTATAGTTAATGCTTTTCTTGGTTTTATTTTTAAAAATCTACTAAAGAGCATGATGATATCCTGCTATATTTTCTTCTAAAAGTTCTCTTTTGTATCTTTGATCTCATGTTGATTGTTCATGGTGTAATACAGAAAATTCTATTTCACTTTTTCCTTATGGATTACTCATTGTCTCAGCATTTATTGAATAGTCTTTCCTTTCCTCAATGGCATGCAATACTGCCCCTATCACATATCAAGTTTCTGTGTCAGTGTGAATCTATTTCTGGGTTTTCTCTAATGTCTCAGTGGTCAATGGGGCTCTCCACCTATCCACCTACCCACCTACCCACGCAGCCCATTATTATTGCTTCATAATGTAGCTGGGTACCAGGTATCCCCCTACTTTGTTCTTATTCAGGATTTTCTTGGCTATTTTTTTAGGCCCCTCTGAGATTATTGAGTTCCTCAAAAAAAAACTTACTGGGGTCTTGAGTGAAATATCATTGTATCTATGGATTCAATTGGAATCAATCAACAATTTTGCAATATTAAGTTTCCTTTCCAAATTTTTCCCTAATATATTTCAACAAAGTTAAAAAGTTTTCTCTATAAAAGAACTTGCACATCTATTCTTATATATATTTTTAGATACGTTATTTTTATAAATTGTGTTTTTACAAATTATTTATTATTATATTTTCTGTGTATTGCTGTATATAGAAACAAATTAATTTTTGTATTTTTGATCTTATATTCAGCTGCCTTTTTAAACTCTATTATTAATTTGAAAACATAAATTTTTCCCCATTCGTACACCTTTCTAATATCTTTCACTTTTTTTGTTTTTGTCCTTCTGATCAAAAATACAATGTTGAGAAGAAGCAGTGAGGGTGGTCATGTTTGTCTTGTTTCTTATTTTAGAAGGGATATACCTAACATTTTATAATTTAGGTTAATGTTTCTGATAGGTTTTTGTTTTATACTTTTTTCTGATTAAAGAAGTTCCCTTTTATTCCTATTTTGATAACAATTTCAAACACTATTTTTAATTTGTTAAAGATGTTTCTTATCTATTAAAATAATTAAATAAAGCTTTCCTTTATTACTCTGGTGAATTACATTTGAGTTTTTGAATGCCAAATAATTCTTGCATTCCTGGGATAAGTTCAACTTGGTTGTGATGTATTATTTTGATTTGGTTTGGGAGTATTTTGCTTGCAGATTTTTGCATCTGTGTTCCTAAATGTAATTGGTCTTTATTTGTCTTTTTCATGCTGTTCTTGTCTGGTTTTTGTATCAAGATTATAATAGTCTCACAAAATATTTCATTGTTATATTGCACTTAATGTTGCTGATGGGAAATCTGATACCCGTCTTCTTCTACTTCTTCTTTAAGACATCCTCTCAAAGTTGTTAGGATTTTCTTTTATTTGTTGATGCTCTAAAATTTCAATATAGCATGTCTAGATATAAAGATTTTGTTTTTGGTGGTGGTGGTGTTTTGTGTTATTTTTGGAATTAAAAAAAAAAAAAAAACTCTACTTGGCACTTTGATGGGCTCTGTTAGCAGAAGAACCGGAAATTCTCTCCTGCTGATTCTTTGACTATTGCCTCCCTCTTCTGTCCTGGAATGCCAACTGGACCAAAAGTTGGAATATTTGGATCTTGACTATAATATACAAGGCACCATTCCCTGTACTGATATATAACTGTATCAGAAGAGACTTAACTTTTTCTTTTTGTTCAGATTTACCATCTTTTTAGCCTTTTGTTGCATTCTGGGAGCATTTTTTTTCTTGATCATTAATTCATTATGAATTTATTCTCATTAATTCATTCTTCAGTTATATTTATTCTGATACACAAAGCATCTATTCTTTTCTTTTTTTTTTATTCTTATGTTAATCCCCATACATTACATCATTAGTTCTAGATGAAGCGTTTCATGATTCATTGTTTGTGCATAACACCCAGTGCTCCATGCAGAATGTGCCCTCCTCAATACCCACCACCAGGCTAACCCATCCTCCCACCCCCCTCCCCTCTAGAACCCTCAGTTTGTTTTTCAGAGTCCATCGTCTCTCATGGTTCATCCACCCCTCCGATTTCCCCGCTTCATTCTTCCCCTCCCGCTACCTTCTTCTTCTTCTTTTCTTAACATATATTGCATTATTTGTTTCAGAGGTACAGATCTGAGATTCAACAGTCTTGCACAATTCACAGCGCTTACCAGAGCACATACCCTCCCCAGTGTCTATCACCCAGTCACCCCATCCCTCCCACCCCACCCCCCACTCCAACAACACTCGCATCTATTCTTTTCTGATTAATACTCAAGCTTTAAAAATATGTGATCTCTATTTATGATTATGATATATTTTGAGATCATTTTGACAGTTTCAAACACAAGAAAAAAAGCTGGATCAGAGGAAACTAAATCAATGCAATAAGAGGCAAGAAGGTGGGACAGAACCAACTAGAAATTGTGGTAAGTAGAAAGCACGGGAAAAATTGGCAAAATGATTTTCAACATAATCAGCCAATCACAATATGAATGTAACTAATTCATTAAAAGAAAGAGCCTCTAAGATTGTAGGAAATAAATACAACTACACACTGTTTATAAGAGAGATAAAAATAATTCAGGAAGTTTGAAAATAAAGGTATAAAATAGGTATCACAAGCTGTGGAAGTAGAAAATGGTAATTACCATTTATTTTTATTTCATTCTTGATTAAATGGCAATTTAGTGAAGAACCTTGAAAGTAAAGGAGATGCTATGAAAATGAATGCAAATTGCTGAACTAGCCATTAGTTCCTGTAATAAGAATAAATGTAAAAATTGAAAATAATTTCAAAACATTTACCTTAAGGGCATTAAGAAAATAAACATTAGACAAGTTAAGGTGAGGATCCTTTTCTGTCAGATTTATGCTTATCCTGTATCTTGCCAACATAAAACTGAGTTTCTGTTTCAGTCTATTTACAACAAGGGTCAGGGAACTTTCTGATAATATTGAACAGTTCGTTTTAACCATCCCAGAGATGGTTGAGCCATGACCTAGAGACTATGAGAACCAGTGTAGTTTGCTATACTCACAGACTTGTTAGAATACTTGTCATAGAAAACCATGCTTGCTCACTTAATATTGTAATACTAATACTGTAAACTCTGGTTTAGGAATAAATTTACTTACTAATCTCGTGATAAATAGCCCACTACTGGTATGTCGTTGTTGTTATTAGGGCTAACTCAATCATTGTAATAAAGACTGTGCAGATATTTTCAGGATTGAGAATATAGATTAAAGGTAATACTTTTTTTTTATTATAGGTAAGGTAATAAGTCACTTAAAAAAAACAAGTAAAAGCCTATTTTTTTTAAAGATTTTATTTATTTGAGAGAGAGAGAGAGAAACAGCATGACAGGGGAGAGGTTCAGAGGGAGAAGCAGGCTCCCCAATGAGCAGGGAGCCCAATGTGGGACCCTGGGATCATGACCTGAGCCAAAGGCAGTCACTTAACCAACTGAGCCACCCAGGTGCCCCGTAAAAGCTTATTTTTACAAGTAACGTAAATAAGTGACTCAGGTTAACTTTTTAAAATACTTTTTTAATTTAAAAACATTTAATAAGTAATACACAAAGTTTCACTTCTATTAGTTCTATATGAAGATGTACCGGGGTTTAGCTTGGGCCTCAGTATTGTGGAAGCAGAGTAACCAAATACCTATTTCAGTGCCATTTATCATTCTATCCCAGAGAGGTTTCTGAAACTGATCTGCATAAAGTAAAACAGATGAGATGAAAACTCAAAGGTAATTTTATGATCTTGAAGGCCAACTTTTTGTTCTAATGCTACATTTCTAGATTCAACATTTAATGACAATTTTTTCTCAAGTGAGTATATTAAGAATAAAAAATGTAAGTAATCTGAAGTCTGTATATAGACTTTGTGGGGCTGCTTCATTGAGGGTGCACTGACCAAATCTCCAAGTCCAGGAATTGAAGAGAGGGTATCTTCATTTTAGTTGCTATTAAGGAAGAAAGCAAAAGTAATAGAACAGTGTCAACAGCACCATTAGCAGGACCTTACATTGCCAGAGCTGGCCAAAAAAGTCTCGTGCCCCTACACTAACTTCAATGGGAAGAAGGAGACTATTCTAGACTAAACTATTAACTATATATTACTATATATTACCTATTACTAATGTATTATATAATATATATTATATATTATTTTATATATACACTATATATTAACTATAACTAAGACAATTCTAAACTCTTAAAAGTGTCTACTATTAAAATGTCTAGTATAATTTCCCATATTATGACAGCGCTGAAAAAGAATTACTGTCTCTGCACTATAATGTCAAACTTGTAAAATGTAACTAAGAAATTTTAATAATAAAATTTTAATTATAACAAAAATTCAAATCCATTGTCGTATACTTATATTCCCGAAGATCATTTTGTGATAGTGATATCTGGCTTCAGTCTTGAGCTTAGCCACCTATTGGTATTTAACATTCAGCCATTCATCATTTGGCCAAAATGTGTAGTTGGTAAGTACATCCTGAGTTTCTGGTGTACTCTTCTAGTATTTTTTAAAGCTAATCCTAGTATATGTTCTTATTTTTTCTCTTTCTAACATGCACACCACTCTGCACTAATATATTGTATATCAAAATACAATCAAGAATCTTAATTTTCCATGACAAAAATTAACCATTAAGAAAATAGTCACGAGGAACACCTGGGTGGCTCAGTTAGTTAAGTGTCTACCTTCCGCTCAAGTCATGATCCCCGGGTCCTGGGATCAAGCCCTGCATTGGGCTCCCTGCTCAGCGGGGAGTCTGCTACTCCCTTTCCCTCTGTTCCACCCCACTGCTCATTCTCTCTCTCTCTCTCAAATAAATAAAATCTTTAAAAAAAATAAAGTAGGATGCAGATATTAAGACTTCTAAATACTGCAGCATACTCTCATAGAAATAAACATTCTGGGAAGAGAGTGTTAAGGAGGGTAGTCAACAACTATCAAAAACTAAACAGGGCGCCTGGGTGGCTCAGTTGGTTAAGCAACTGCCTTTGGCTCAGGTCATGATCCCAGGGTCCTGGGATCGAGTCCTGCATTCGGCTCCTTGCTCAGTGGGAAGCCTGCCTCTCCCTCTGCTTGTGCTCTCTCTCCCTCTCTCTCTCTGACAAATAAATAAATAAAATCTTAAAAAAAAAAAGAAAATAGTCATGAATTTTTATGATTCTCTAACAACAGGGCTTCAAAGTATGTTAAGTAAAAGTTGACAAAGCCACAAATCCACAATTCTGCCATGAGACTCTCAACATATCTTTCTCAGAAGAGAATAGATGAAGTAAACAAAATATAGAGTATAGAGAATTTGGATGAACCAATTACCAGAATTACTCCAATAGATTTGTCTGAGAAAACATTGTACCCGACAAAGGAAAATACACATTCTTTTCAAACGCTCTTGAAGCAGTCCCCCAAATTGCTCACGTACTGACAAAAGAAATACCACAAATCCCAAGGTTTATACTACACAGACTCCATTTACTGACCACAGTGCAATAAAATTAGAAATCAGTAACACAATATATTCAGAAAATCCACATCTGACACTTCTAAATAAGAATTAGCTGAAAAAAGGAAATCAAAATGAAAAATTCAAATGACCCAGAGCAGAACAAAACTAAAAGCTCAAAATATAAAAAGTAATATATAAAATAAATGAATAAGCCTTCAACTCAAGACACAAATCTATGCGAAAAGTAAGATGAATCTGAGTGATAGAAATCAAAATGATAGTCTCCTTCCCCCTGCCCTCCCAACAATGGCTCCAGGCCCAGGCAATTCTGTAAGTCATCCCTACCAGGCCTCTAAGGAACAGATAGCTCTTTCCTTATACAACTGTTTAGAGCATAGGAAAATGTGGTAAGCCACATAACTCACATGAGGTAAAGCCCTAATTAAAAAAACCACCCTCAAAGACACAAGAAGCAAATACCCTATATGGATATAAATATAAATCGGAGGGGGAGACGAACCATGAGAGACGACGGACTCTGAAAAACAAACTGAAGGTTCTAGAGGGGAGGGGGATGGGAGGATGGGTTAGCCTGGTGATGGGTATTAAAGAGGGCACGTTCTGCATGGAGCACTGGGTGTTATGCACAAACAATGAATCATGGAACACTTCATCTAAAACTAATGATGTAATGTATGGGGATTAACATAAGAATAAAAAAAAAGAAAAGTACACACACACACAAAAAAACTAATGAGGTAATGTATGGTGATTAACATAACATAATAATTAAAATGAAAACAAAATCCCTAATAAAATTTTTTTTAAAAATATTAATAAACTAAATCATATAAAGTATGAAAAATAGGATAGTGTCTCTTAAAAATAGGACAAGTAGAGTTTTCTCAGGTATGCTAGTAAGCATAAGACAAGATTTGAACCAATGTAACTCATTTCGGAAGAGATCAGAGAAGCCAAAAAAGCTTTCGATTAAATCCAATGCCCATTTATGAAATGAACTCATAAAAGTAGGAAACAGGGGATGCGTGGGTGGCTCAGTCAGTTAAGCACCTGCCTTCAGCTCCCAGGATCCTGGGATAGAGTCCCTTGTCAAAAAAAGTAGGAAACACCCATAACTTGGTAACATCTAGCTCCCAAAACCCAACAGTAAATTAATTAAAAATTAATTTAAAATTAAATTAAATTTAAAATAAGTTTCAGTAAATTAACTGAAACTGAGCCTGGATTAGAGTGAAGCAAGTGAGGCACTCATCTCAGGCCCAGGATTTACCGGGACACCAAAAAACTCAGTAACCAAAAAAATTATATTTGAATGCAATATTTTAAAAAATCAGTATGAATACAAAAAAACATGATGTTTTTAGAATATCAAATCTTTTTTATTTATTTATTTTTATTTATTTATTTTTTTAGAGAGAGAGAGAGCAGGCATGCGCACAAGTGGGGGATAGCGAGGGAGAGGGAGAGAATCTTAAGCATGTTCCACGCTAGCGGGAGCCAGCCCTGGGGCTTGATCTCAAGACCCTGAGATCATGACCTGAACTGAAATCAAGAGTTGGTGGCTTAACGGACTGAGCCACCCAAATGCCCCAGAATATCAAACCTTTTTTAAAGACCAGGGCAGTAGCAAGCCATATTGGAGCCTGAAGCAAAAGGAGAATTATGTACCCCAATATAAATGTTGTTATGTGTTTTTTAAAAATGGTTATTTTTTTCACCAGAAGTAGTTGAAAAAATTATTGAAAATTGTGAGTTTAATAACATTGTAAGTTCCTGTATACCCTTCCAGAAATGTTCTAAGCACATATGCATATATATTATATTTTTAAAACTTGGGCTCCCATTATATATTTCCATAAATTCTTTTTACCTTACTTACTCTATTTTGTATACTTTTCCATATCCATAGAGATCACCCACATTCTTTTTCATGTACATTATAAGTATTGTTTTTCATGCTGTGCATGTAGTCACAGGGTCTTAAGAGCAGAGACCATAAGAATCATATTCCCGAAGCAAGAATCCCTTCCTGAATGTACCCTGAGAAATGCCCTTGCTGGTCTATTTGAAAATTCAGTCTCATAATCTCATTCCAAAACAAAATACAAAAAAAATAAACCAAAATATTCTCGCATTATTATTAACTTTAAATATCTTTTTGAGATAAAATTGATATACAACATTATATTAGTTTCAGGTATATGAGATGATTTAATATTTGTATATATTGTGAAATTATCACCACAATAAGTCTAGTTAACATCCATCACTACACATAGTTATAATTATTTTCTTGTGATGAGAACTTTTAAGATCTACTTTTTTAGCAACTTTCAAATATGTAATACAATATTATTACATATAAGCACTTGCTGTACATTATATCCCCGTGACTTATTTATTTTATAACTAGATGTTTGTACCTTTTGACCACTTTTACCCATGTCGCCTCTCCTCTACCTTCACTAAATATTTTATTCACGTCAAAAATAGAATTTTACGATTTTATTTTCCTAGGTTTAATGGAAGCAAATTTATCAATAACATTTCCAAACTCCACTTCTTTGCTTCCCTCATTTTCAATCGAAAGAATTGCCATTTGACAATTTTTCTTGGCCAAACAATGATCTTAAATAACCACTGTTAGAATAAAAAATAAGATGCAGAATTTCAAAAAGAAAAAAAAAAGAAAAGACGCAGGATTTCTAAATTAATGGAAGGGTAAAAATGCCAAGAAAAAAATGGATTCATTACAGTAAATTCAAAGAGGAGGAAAAAAGAAAATGCAAAAAAAAGGCATCAAATAAGATGACAAAAATCAGATTAAATATATTAATTACATAATAACTGTAAAACAGATGATTTCTTTTTTTTGAAATTTTATTTATGTATTTGAGAGAGAGAGTGAGCAAGGGAGAAAGAGAGAGAGAGCACAAGCTGGGAGAGAGGTAAGAGGGAGAGGAGAAGCAGACTCCTCACTGAGCAGGGAGCCCATTGCGGGGCTCAGTCCCAGGACTGGAATCATGACCTGAGCCAAAGGCAGATGCTTAGCCAACTGAGCCACACAGGCACCCCAATGGCTAATTTCTTGATTAACAAAAATTACCAGATTGAACAAAAAAGACATCCTTTTGTACTGTTTGCAAGGCATACGCTTATAACCAAAAGACCCCAAAACATTGTCAGTTGATTGACAAAAAATATCAATAAACATAAACAAGAGAGAAAAATGGCAATATTAAAACTAGAAAAGTAGAGCTCAAAGGAAAATGCATTAAATGGGACAAAGGTATAAAATCTAAAAGGAAACTGCAATAACATTTAGCTTTTATTCAACTAACAAAGAAGTGAAATATAAAGCAAAAACTTTTTAAAATGGAGCCAAAGAGAATTTACACAAATTGCAATTATAGTGGGAGTCTGACACTTCTTTTAGAATTTGATGGATCAAGTAAACCAAAAATTTTTTAAATACATAACTATTGAATAATATCGTTAAGGAGCTTGATTTAACTAATATATTTAAACTCTATAGAAAATATATATTCTTAATACAAGCTTTGAATTCACTTTATGAAGCTAACATAACTCTGACATTAAACCTGACAGGGGTAGAGACACACACACTCACACATTCACAATTAGAGCTCATTCTCATCTATGAATAGAAATAATCACTAAAACATACATAGTACTTACTATGTGCAGGCTACTCTAAGCAGTTTACATGTATTAACCCATCTAAACTCCATAACAACCCTATTATCATTTTATAAAAGAGGAAACACACAGAATGGTTAAGTCACTTGCCCAAAGTCACACTGTGATTTAGTGGTAGGTAGTTTATAGGAAAGCTGGAATATGAACCCGGGAAAACAGGGTTGATTGTGATTTGTGATTATATAAATAGAATAAAGGAAAAAAACCATACCATCATATTCATTAATGCTGAAAAGACACTTGAAAAAATCGAAGTTTCTAGTTAACAAAGAAAACATTCACGGTGAACTAGAAATAGAAGAGAGCTTTCTTTGTTAGAGAATACATCAAGCCAAAGTAACAGCAAAACACTAGATGCCTTCCCACTAAAATTAGGACATTAACAATAAATACTTAAAATGGCAAGCTACACATTTATGGAGAGATAAAAAGAACTTTGTAAACAATTCACACATATCACCTACTTATGTTCTGAAAATGAACAATTAGAATCCTGAGTTATTAATCTCTTTATTTTGTGCAGCTACAGTTTTGGTGATGGTATAGCTGTTACTTCTTTTTGGAAAGTTTTGATATTTCTTAGGCCTTTTTTCTGTTCAGGTAAAGGAAGCAAACAATAGAATGGTAATATCCCAAATTAAAACTTCCCGGATTTCATAATTCATTCCTCATACTAACCAACCCACATCTTCTCCCACCCTCTCCCACAGCTGCAGCTGCAAACCTAGACAGAGGTGGTTAGGGTAGGGGATGATTAGCATTTCCAGATTTCCAAATGATACCTCCAATAAGAAGTTAATATCCAAAATATATAATGCACTTACACAACTCAACACCGAAAACCCATAAATAATCCAATTAAAAAATGGGCAGAGAAACTGAATAGACATTTTTCCAAAGAAGACATACAGATGGCCAACAGACACATGAAAAGATGCTCAACATCGTTAATCACCACGAAAATGCAAATCATAATCATGATAAGATATCACCTTACACCTGTCAGTGTGGCTATTATATATATAATTTATATAAAAGACAAGAAATAGCAAGTATCGGTGAGGATGTGGAGAGAAATAAATTCTTGTGCCCTGTTGGTAGGAATGTAAATTGGTACACTGACTATGGAAAATAGTAGATTCCTCAAAAAATTAGAAATAGAATTACTGTATGACTCAGTAATTC
Organism: Mirounga leonina; assembly: GCF_011800145.1. Classification (NCBI taxonomy): domain Eukaryota; kingdom Metazoa; phylum Chordata; class Mammalia; order Carnivora; family Phocidae; genus Mirounga; species Mirounga leonina. The sequence goes on along the minus strand of NW_023270454.1, from coordinate 59,866,399 downwards.
TAATACTAGGTATTTACCAAAGGAAAACTAAAACACTAATTCAAAAAGATATATGCACTCCTACGTTTATAGCAGCATTATTTACAATAGCCGAGGTATGAGGGGTGCCTGACTGGCTCAGTCAGTTAAGCATCTGCCTTCGGCTCAGGTCATGATCTCAGGGTCCCGGAATCGAGCCCCATGTCGGGCTCCCTGTTCAGCTCAGCAGGAAGCCTGCATCTCCCTCTCCCTCTGCCTGCAGCTCCCCCTCCTTGTGTTCTCTCTCTCTGTGTGTCAAATAAATAAATTCTTAAACAACAACAACAACAACAACGTATTATAATAGCCAAGATATGGAAGTGTCTGATAAATGAATGGATAAAGAAGATGGGATATATATATCCCAAAGATATCTCTCTCCCCCCCCCCCACACGAATATTACTCAGTAATTAAAAAGGATTGAGATCTTGCCATTTGAGACAACATGGATGGATCTAGAGGGTATTATGCTCAGTGAAAGAAGTCAAACAGAAAAAGACAAATACCATATGATTTTTCTTATATGTGGAATTTTAAAAACAAAACAAATGAATAAACAAAAAGCAGAATCAGACCACATAAATTCAGAGAACAAACTGATGGTTAGAAGAGAGGAGGGGGTAGGGAAGTGGGCAAAAATGGGGGAAGGTGGGTGGGAGATGCAGTATTCCAGTTGTGGAATGACTGGCTCTCAGGGATGTGGGGTACAGCTTGGGGAGTGTGGTTAGCGGAATGGTGATAGCATTATGCTATGCTCTATATATTATGCTATGCTCACCATAAGCTACAATCTGTACCTACACTTATGGTGAGCATAGCATAATATATAGAGTTGTTGAATCACTATGTTGTAACTAATGTAACATCATGTGTCAACTATACTCAAAAAAAAATAGCACAAGATTTTATTTTTTTACAGCACTGCTGCAGTTCCATTAACTTTGTTCCCTGTGCTATGCCTTTCATCCCTATGACTTGTTCATTCCATGGCTGGAGGCCTGTATCTCCCATTCCTCTTAGGAAATGGAAGCACAATACTAACAACAAGAATAGTGCGTGCATGTGTGTGTGTGAAATATAATATATATATATATATATATATATATATATATATATATGTAGTGAATTCCCCATTATATTTGTATTTCAGATAAACAATAAATTTGTTTAGTGTATGTCTCCTGCAAAATCTGGGACATACTTATATTAAAAAGTATTCATTATCAGAAAGTCCAATTCAACTGAGTGTCCATTCTATATTTTATCTGGTTGACCTAAGTCTGATTGCAGGTTTTCATTTTATACTGTGTCTATCTGAAACCGTGGCTAGCTACAAGACTGAAGACTTTTTTTTTTAAATTTCATTTATTCATTTGACAGAGAGAGACACAGCGAGAGAGGGAACACAAGCAGGGGGAGTGGGAGAGGGAGAAGCAGGCTTCCCGGCTGAGCAGGGAGTGCAATGTGGGGCTCGAACCCTGGGACCATGACCTGAGCCGAAGGCAGACGCTTAACGACTGAGCCACCCAGGCGCCCCAAGACTGAAGACTTTTAAGTGCCAATTTTTCCTATCTTACTCAAATTTCATTTATAAGTTCCATTTACATGGTGAATCTAAGATATTTCTTTTCAGCACTCTTACGTATCGATATAAGTTTTTAAATATGGATATGGATATAATTAGATTTTATTTTATTCCTATCCATCAACCAGTAGACAAATCTGTGCATGTTTAGCTGGAACAAGTTGACCAACGGGTGTTTTCTAGAGGCATTAATAAGAAAGACAGAATTGCTGCAGATGTGTTTTCAGTACATATCCGAATAACAGGGCCCCAGAGAGCAGTTAGTGCTCCTTTTAAAAGTACCTATTAAATATAAAATTAGGAAATGTATCCTTAGGTGGCAAAAAAGTGTTTATTTCCTAACCATCTTATTTTAAAGGTTTGAGTTTCCTAGGGCTCATATTTAGAAATCCCAGTAATCACTAACTTGAAAAAAAGTATCTTATTTGTATATGAACTAGTTATGCAAATAGACACTGTTAGGCTGAAAGCTGATAGAACAAGGCTTTTCACTGCAGTAGGACCTGAATTCAAACCGACATTTGACTACTTACTAACAGTATAATTTTTTAAATATGTGTGTTTTATTTTGAAAAATTTCAAGCGCACAGAAAAGTTAAGAGAATGGAACAAAAAACCCCCTCATACACTCCTCATCTAGATTCACTGCCAACATCATTCTACACACACACGCGTGCACACACACACTCAAAATCGTTTGAGATCATGTAAACATTCTGTGCCACAATAAATCTGTAACTCAAGGCTTAACTATTTATTAATAATTCATGCCTGAATCAGCTATTATATTGTGTGTTATAAAAAGGTGATTTTCCAATCTTATAATTCCTTCTATCTTTATTACCTGTCATTCTACTGTAAAGAAAAGCTCTCCCTTTCTCTATCCCCCCCTTCCCATATCATGTAAATTTGTGATCTCTTTTTTAATTTGGTGTGTTATAACTATCATTTTTCTTTTTCAGGCTGAAATTGTCACAGATTTGGTCAGCAGGTGGCACTTCTCCCTGGCTCCTGAGTCCTTTTGACATGGCCCCATTAATCTCTGAGCACTTTGCTGCTTTCTGGGCACAAGATGTTCCAGACTCACCTTGTACTTGTACTTTTCTTGCCTCACACCTGGAATCATCCATTTCTCCAAGGAGACCTGGTTCCTTTTAATGGGAAATAGTTTTAGAATCAAGATCTAGATCCTGGATACAATTACAATAGGGATGTTATTTTTCTAAGCCTGTTCACTGAAAAAGAATATATATATACATATATGTATATATACTTTAACATGTGCATCTATGTATGTAACTATATATATAATGCATCTTAAAATCATAAGTTCATACTAATATGTACAATTGAAATCCAAACTGTGTGTTTCTTTTTCTTTATCCCTTTTTGGATGCCCTGCTCTCTTGGTGAAAATCAACTAATGTTTCCAACAATGTCAAAATATTTACTCATTAGTTCTATCCAACATACATGCAAAATAGTTTCAGAATTATAGCACCAATACTACCGTCAATAACAAACCTAGTAAGTAAAATTATAAAATTATTTGCAGGGGCGCCTGGGTGGCTCAGTCGTTAAGCGTCTGCCTTCAGCCTCAGGTCATAATCCCAGGGTCCTGGGATCGAGCCCCGCATCGGGCTCCCTGCTCGGCGGGAAGCCTGCTTCTCCCTCTCCCACTCCCCTTGCTTGTGTTCCCTCTCTCGCTGTGTCTCTCTCTCTCTCTGTCAAATAAATAAATAAAATCTTAAAAAATAAATAAATAAAATTATTTGCAGTGTCTTTATATATCCTACAGAGGTATACAACCTAGAGAGTGTGGTTAAAAGTTACTTGAATTAATTTTTTCTCTGTGGATATGTTAATTTCTCATACTACTAAAATCATTTGTTTCTATTGTATTTCATTTTGTGCTTGATTTTTCACACTTCCTTATTTAGTTGTATTTTTTGAAAATATATAACATTGATATGTTTCACAAATCAAAACTATATAAAAAGGTATACTCAGCTAAGTCTCTCCAAATCCCCTCTACCTTGTTCCCATCATAGTTAGGTATATAGTTGATAATAGATGATAGATAGATAGATGGTAGATAGATAGATAGATAGATAATAGATAAATAGATGATTGACAGATATTCATGTGTATTCTTAGCTCACCTTTTTGCACAAAAGGTACCATGTTATACACATTTTTTTTTTTGTCTTTTGCTTTTTTCAATTAACATTATATTCTGGAAATGATTCCACATTATAGATTTTTGTCATTCATTTTATACTATTATCACTCTATTGTTTATTGAACCAGTCTTTTATGGATGACATTTAGGCTGTCACAATGTTTTGCCACTACAAAACGCCACAATGAATAAACTCATGCACATGTAGTTTTGGATTTGTGGAGGCATAATTCACTCCAAGGAGTGAAATTTCTGGGCCTGAAGACAGATGCCTACATAGTTTTGTTAGATGTTGCCAAATTTTCCTTCCTAGGGATTATAACCTTTCGTGTTCCCACCGCCAGTGAAAAAAAGGTTTTTTTTTCCTACTGCCTGCCAATACAGTGTGTTGTCAAGTTGCCAATCTTAGAAGTAAGAAATGATAAATTTTAAAATACTTTAATTTAGTAGTATAATCATGAGCAGGTTAATGAGTGTCTCTGAGTTTCGATTTCCTACTTAAGATAAAAATGCCCATCTTAAAAGGTTGTTCTGATGACCAGATGTATGTGACAGATGGATTTACGGATGTGCTAAAAATCTATGAATGGACACATAATAAGTATTCAATAAAGGGCATTTATTATTAATATTATTATGTATTTGGTAGGCAATAGAGTTTGAAGTAATTTATTGATCTTAAATAAGTCTTGGTAACTAACATGGAAAACTATCATTCTCATGACAATGGAGAATAATAGAGTCAGGGTCCTTAAAGATTATTAATGGTAAATAGTTTCTATCTCATATTCCATCTTTAATTGCTTGGTAGTGATTTATGGAGTGTTAGGTTAACAATGGCTAAAATGACAAATCTTTGTTTAGCAGATAATGTATACCTATTATGGGCATGAATGTGAGGAGTACATACACACTTCCTATCACTGATTTGGTCCACTTCATTGATTTTTATAGTTGAGGAAAGGAGGGCAAAGAGCCTGGAATATGCTATAGATGATACAGCAAGTTAACATCAGAGTCAAGATTAAAAACTAGAATTTCTCACTTCCAGTGTTAGGCTTTCTCTATTGTACCATCGGGCTCTCTTCTCTCCCTCTCCCTCCTCTCTCTCTTCTCTCTTTTTCACACACACACACACACATGCCCTCAAGTGTTTGGTGTTTAGGGGTTTTTTGTTGTTGTTTTACACAATTTTGCCCTCTTTTTCTGGAAGAATACACTAGACTAATAGTGTATATGGATTTTACATTTGTAAAACTTTGCCGTAATATGGTTTGTATGCTGGAGATTGCTCTGTGCTGTGTAAGCAGTGGGAAATCATCCACCGTTTGCACGGGAGCTATCCTTCTACGTTTGCACAGCATGACCACTTGCCAATCAAGTTGCCGGTCTTGGAAATGAGGAGGTAAGCTGTGGTGTCGATGGAGAAGAAACGGTTCTCAAGTTCGGGTCTGGGTGACTTAACAGAATGGAAAAGTAAAAGGGTAAACAGCTTTTCAAATGGATAAAACTGATCATTACAGGCATCTTACAGTCCACTGAATCATTGATTCTGTTGTTCATTTTTACTTTTCCAAAGTGTGAGGTCTGCTTGTAAGCAGAGGCGGTAAGCCAGCATTCAGTGTGTGAAGAGCAATATGGGAGGGAGGTAAAGAGTTGCATGAAGAATAGTTCAGCTGCAGAAGGAGAAAGTGAAAAGCAAAATGACAAGCATTTCTACAAAGCAATACAGCAAGTGCAAATTAATACACAGTTATGCCTTATCACTTATCTAATGATCTCAACTCTGGAACACAACCTTAAATGCGGAATAAGCAAAACAGTTTCTGAATAAATGAAAACACAAGTTAGAAAATGAGTGCACTTCACCAGAACCACCAGCCACAGTTCAGAATACTGTCAGGACTTTGGCTTTTATTCTTGAGAGTGAGGAAGGCATTGCAGGGTTTTGAGCAGGGAAGTGACATGAACTAATCAACTCCCTGTGTTCCTTTTTTAAAAAATTGAAGTGTAGTTGACATACAATATTAGGTTAGTTTCAGGTATGCAACATAGTGAATCAACCTTTATATATATTATGAAGTAATCACCACAGTAAATATAGCTACCATCTGACTGTGAACTAACTCCCTTTGACAGAATCACTTTGCCCGCCATGTTGAGAGCTGACTGTGGGTAGGAGAGGTCTAGGGTAGAAGCATGGAGACTGGTTAGGAGGTTATTGTAACCATCCAGGTAAGAGATGATGTAGGCTTGGACCTAGATAGAAAGAGTCGAGTCTGTAAAAAGAGTTCAGATTCTGGGCGCCTGGGTGGCTCAGTTGGTTAAGCGACTGCCTTCGGCTCAGGTCATGATCCTGGAGTCCCGGGATCGAGTCCCACATCAGGCTCCCTGCTCAGCAGGGAGTCTGCTTCTCCCTCTGACCCTCCTCCCTCTCATGCTCTCTGTCTCTCATTGTCTCTCTCGCAAATAAATAAAATCTTAAAAAAAAAATTTATAAAAAGGAGTTCAGATTCTGGATATATGTTGGAGGTAGGGCCAACAGAACTTGCTATTAGGATGGATGTGGTATGTAAGAGACAGGGAGGAGTGAAGGATGACTCCACATTTTTTGTTGGGCAGTTTTAAGTACGGGATTGCCAATAAATGAAATGGGAAAGACTATAGGAGGAGCAGGTTAGACAGAAAGATTAATGCTTTTTAATGATGGTGCCTTGGCATCAAGAACAAGTTAATTTATATTCAATAGACTTGGTGATAAAGGACAGAACAAATAGGTGATAGATCAGTATAGAAAATTTACCTTTGAAAAACAATTTAGGGAAAAAAAAACAGTTTAGCTGACTAACCATTGGCAGTTAAAGAAACAAGTTTAAATCTTCAAAATTGTTCTTGGTGTAGAACAGATCATTCCCTCAAAAACCAGAAAAATGAAAATGCTTTCATTACTAAGAGCTAAGAGGACACAAAGTACAGAAATAATCAGATTTAATCAGGCTTATTCAGGGAAGTCTTCTGGCATAGGAATGGTTTAGCTCAGAAGAAAGCTTTTCCAGAAGAAACAAGGCAGAAGAAATCTTAGAGAAGAGAGACACTCCAGCTTGGAGAATTCAAGGGGCCTCCAGCTAAAAGCCAAGGCCATCGATTCAGGGAGTTAGAGAGAAAATGGACCTGGGAGAAGCTCTGAGAGGAGGTAGTTTGAGCCACTAAGTCACAAAGTAAGAGAAAGAACAAATGATTAGGCCCCAAGATTTCTGGGGCCACCACTGACTTGATGGGCAAGTACCTACTTCCTCTCCAGAGGGGTTGGCTAAATTGTGTCAAGGCACATTTATGCCTCAGTTCATATTCTATAATTTTAAATGAGACTTCCTCTTCAAGCCTGGGAAGAGGTTATTTTCAGAAGGTATTAACCAACTGCTCATCACCTCTAATAAGGACCGGATGTGAAGAAAAAGAAGGATAGGTTAATTCTAACAGAATTTCTTGCCTGTTATTAAATCTCAGAATGAGGTCCTGAAACAATCTGCCATGAGATTAATCTTCTTAAGCACCACTTTTTGTCACTGGCCTTTGCCAAACTCCCATGGTTTCTCATTGCTACCAACTTCAGTCTCACCTGCTCAGACCTCTGTGATCTGGCCCCAAAATGTCTGAGCAGACGATGCCCACCCCTCTTGTCCACATGCCTAAAGGTCCAGTCATTCTGGCTGCCCATCACTCTTCCCACAGACATAATGTCAGGAGCCTTTGTTCATGGTAGTACTACCTCTCCAGGAATGTTTCCCTCTCCCCACTTCCCTTTCTCCCAGCTACTTTCAAGAGAGTAATGCCTTTCTAGGTAGCAGTGATCTATTTCCATACATACACCAGTTTCCAGTTTAGTATGTATGTTCATTCTTCTGGTTGAATATCCAAGGACAGGTTTTATGGTGTGATATGTGCTGGTTAATTCCAGATACTGACTTTGATAAAGTATGTTTTTGTTAGAGTATAGAAAACCAACAAAATGAAAAAAAAATCAGAAGCATGAATATACATTCTTTTAGGTTATCAAATGGTACATTTACAAAATACCAAACAGGAGTGCCTGGGTGGCTCAGTCGGTTAAGTGTCTAACTTTGGCTCAGGTCATGATTTCAGGGTCACAGGATCGAACCCCAAGTCAGGCTCTACACTCAGTGGGGAGTCTGTTTCTCCCTCTCCCTTTCTCTCTGCCCTTCCTCCCACTCATATTCTCTCTCTTTCTCCAAATAAATAAATAAAATCTTTAAACCAAACAAAAAACACAATATATTAAACAAATGAGGATCATATGCCTTAATAAATCAGCTGAAATTAGGAATTGAGGAGGAGAGGAGGGGTGAGTAGAGAAAGGAGGAGAGAGCAATCTAAAGCCTGTGGAATACTTAAGAGAAATGACTTAGTGCCAGATGATGAACTGAATGAGAGATTTCCTATTTTATTTTTAAAGCTTTTATTTACTTATTTGAGAGAGAGTGAGCGAGCGAGCGATAGAGAGCACAAGCCAGGGGAGACGCAGAGGGAGAGGGAGAAGCAAACTCCCTGCTGAGCAGGGACTCTGATGAGGGGCTCGATCCCAGGACCCTGAGATCATGACCTGAGCCCAAGGCAGATGCTTAACAACTGAGCCACCCAGGCGCACCTAGAGACTTCCTATCTTATAAACATGGGTTTCAAACATAAATATATTTCTCAAACTGCAAGAAATGTTTGATTAAAACTTGCGAAAATGCTCTTATTTCACTCTGGGGAGTGAAAAAGAGAAAAGGATTATCTCAGTCGTGATGGCAACAAAGCTGTATCTCATTAGTGAATGTAACATAATATGAAGGCACAGAATTTCAAACCTGTCCCTCAGGCAACACCTTGCAGTTTATTGATTGTAGCAATATATGCCTAACTCTGCATGGCAGTAAAGTATATTAAATTAAATTCCATTAGCCTATGGCTTGAGATTCCTACATAAAAGATTGCATTTTGCATTTCCCCAGCACTGGGTGTTTTATAGGTGTCTGTGTTTACAGCAGTCATTTACTCCTATGTTTTATTTATGGTAACTCACTCAGGATCGATGGTCACTTGGTAAGCTCATCTCGTTCGAAAAAACACTGATATTAATAACCTGATTCAATGCAGAGGAAAACAGTATTATAAGCATATATTGGCATTTCTTTTTTGTCACTGAGTTTTTAATTCCTAACTCTCTATATGGCTCAGACCACAGATTTAAAAAGGAGAAAAACTCTTACATATGATAGTTGTTTCAAAAACTGAATTTCCAGCATTTCTTTCTCCAAACTGGTCTAAAATATTTTCATCATTTGGAAGAAGCTTTAAATCCCCACTTAAGTAGAAAATTCTATATTTTCTTCTTTTTCTTCCCAGAGGTTCAACCGTAACTTACATTAACAAAATGACAAAATGCAATGTTTTATCAGGGGAAAATAATGATAGCACTAGTAATGGAATAAGGGAAGAACCTAAAAGGTTCAAGGGAAGAACCTAAAAGGTTCAATTTCAAATAACTAACTCTAACCTTCTCTATGGCAGCTATTCTTATGAGGATTTTGTTATTCTTTTTTTTTTTTTTAAGATTTATTTATTTGAGAGAGAATGAGAGAGAGTACATGAGAGAGGGGAGGGTCAGAGGGAGAAGCAGACTCCCCACCGAGCAGGGAGCCCGATGCGGGACTCGATCCCAGGACTCCAGGATCATGACCTGAGCCGGAGGCAGTCGCTTAACCAACTGAGCCAGCCAGGCGCCCGGATTTTGTTATTCTTAAGAGAGAGATGGTGTGCGTGTGTGTGTCTGTGTATGTTTAGATTAATTTTGAGTTTTTGATGTTGTTTAATCTGCGGCTTTGATGCTTTTTGTTGTTGTTGTTGTTGTTGTCTGACAGGGTAACGATAGAACTGTTTGATGGCCGCAGTATAAATACCGGACCATAAACATTATGCTAATCTCACAAGAATGGTTACATGTGAATAAGTTGAATGACTAAATAAACATACTGCTTGTATTAGATTTTACACTAATTAAAATAATTTAGTGTTAGATCACGATTAACTTTTCCCTCATTAAAATTCCTCTGGTTGGGGCGCCTGGGTGGCTCAGTCATTAAGCGTCTGCCTTCGGCTCAGGTCATGATCCCAGGGTCCTGGGATCAAGCCCCACAACAGGCTCCCTGCTCAGCGGGAGCCTGCTTCTCCCTCTCCCACTCCCCCTGCTTGTGTTCCCTCTCTCGCTGTGTGTCTGTCAAATAAATAAATAAAACCTTTAAAAAATTTTAAAAAAAATAAAATTCCTCTGGCATTTAGATGTCCATCCAGGATATATGACGGACGGCACCATTTCCTGGTAATCTGGAGAGGCGTGGGAAAGGTAGGGAACTTCACTGGTAAGTAAGACAACTGAGCAACCCCTCAGACCAGACGGAGCTAAGCTGGATGGGGGTTTGATGAGAACTAGGTTAAAATCTGTTTTAATAAAGAACAGGAGAAGAAATGGTGGATAGAAATTCTCACCCAGCCCCAGCAGCTGGCGGGGACTGTGCCAATCAGATCGCCTCCATAAAGGGAAAGATCAGAGGAGGGGTGCCAATGCTCACCAGAAAGTTCAGCAAAGATAGTAAGAGAGAACGGGTAGAGGACAGACAATGAGAAGAGGACCCAGAGGAGGTTGTTCTTTCCACTTATGTTTAAGGGGTGTTCATTAACTGCGCCGGTACCAGTCAAATGATATGTGTATCAACTCATGTCAATTCTATCAATAAAGTACAAATGATTAAAGAATGAACAAAAATTACTGGGCAGTTATGAGTACCTTTGGCGATTTAGATCATTTTTATTTTGTATGATTTTAAACTTTCACTTAGACAAACCTTTGTAGTCTTAGGAGAACCAAATTAGAAGACTCCTGTGTTTAACCCACGTAAAACCTGATCTTTATGGTACTGGTTGAGCCCAGTTGAGAACCCTTAATTAATAAGATTGTTGTTTGGTGTCCTCGATGCAAAGTATCACTTGGAAGTATCATTGTGGAAGTATTCACCACAACCTGGGGTGAATCTGCTGTTAAGTATCAAGGCTTTCAGTCTTCTAAATTACTATGCCTGGGCCCCATCTACTTTGTCTACTTAGGGAGAATCCCACAGGTGCCCCATTACTGATCTTTGTTCTCCCCACCTAAAACTTAATTAATAGAGTAAACACCTTCTGCCTGGTAAGCGCCGTCTTCCTCACAGTAAAAAACCTAACTCCACTTCTCCTAATGAAAGGTTAATGTATATTCTGCTACATCCTGTGACCCAGCAGGGACAGGAAAAACTCAGAGTAGCAGATGGGATAGAAAGAGAGATACTGCAAGATGGAAATTCAGAAGTCAAGCTGCAAAAAGGGGAAGCAGATCCAACTTCAAATGGCAGGAAATACAGCCAAGTGCCAGGGCACTGTATCCAGGGAACACAGTCCTGGCAGGTAGTAGTTATCATCAGGAAAAAGAAGAAGCGGGGAAGAGAGAGAGAGAGGGAGGCCATCAACCGAATCTAGAACATTTCATTTCTCATAAAAAAGAGAGAGAGAGGGAGATCTAATGGACACACAGCAAAATGAGAATACTTGTTAAATCTGGGTGGTGGATGCCTACGTATATAATAAACCAGTGGTTCTCGAAGTAGGGTCCCCAGAACAGCAGCATCAACGTCACTTGGAAACTTGTTAGAAATGCAAATTCTCAGGCTCCACCCAAGATCTACTGAATCGGAAACTCTGGAAATGGAACTCAACCATATGTGTTTCAGAAAGTCCTCAGGTGATCCTGGTGCACACTAAAGTTTGAGAACCATTGTGTTAAGAGTATTCTCTGTGCTTCTCTGTATGTTGTTTTAAAATGTCACAGAGGTGATGGGGGAGTCCTTCCTGACAGGGGCGTTGGTGGAGGGCAACTCTGGGGAGAGGTCGAATTATTCTGGTCCTACAACAGAGTTTTAGGAACAAGACCCTGGTGCCCTGCAGGGTGAGGGATGGGGTGGGCAAGAGCTTGTTTAGAACGAAAGTGAAAGAGAGGTTAAGCAAGACAAAGTCTCAGGTCCAGGACAAGAAGGCTAGAACACTGTTAGCAGAGAATGTAGATGGAGACTTAGACTAAGAACATGGCAGGCCTGCTGTGGCCAAGCAGGGCCCATCTCAGCACTGGACTGCTTAGCTACAGCAGGGCTGACTTGCGGCTGAAATGCCCTTTCTTCCTTCCCCTCCTTTGTCCTGGCTCACCTTCCCACCCAGGGCAGACCACTGGCAATCCTGCAGGGAGGGGCCAAGGGGCTCTGTGGCAATTGGAGGCCTAGGCCGGCTAAGAGTAAGGCTGGTCGATGCCTTTGGACCAAACTTCTCCCCCGTCACAAAACTCCCCGTTCCTTGCCTATTCCAGATCTGAGCAAAAGGAGCAAAGCTGCGGCGCCTGGGTGGCTCAGTCAGTTAAGCGGCTGCCTCCGGCTCAGGTCATGATCCCAGGGTCCTGGGATCGAGCCCCACGTCTGGGTCCCTGCTCAGTGGATAGCCTGCTTCTTCCTCTCCCTCTGCCTGCCACTCCGCCTACTTGTGCTCGCTATCTGTCAAATAAATAAATAAAAACCTTTAAAAAGGAGCAGAGTTAAAACAATTTTTAACTAATATTTTCAACTCTATAAAAGGTAACAAATTTTAAAATGTACAGAATACAAGTGTAACAACAATCACAACCACGAATGAAATATTCACAAGGCTCCAAGTCTTCAGATTTGGCCTGAATTGACCCAGATGCTTTTCTCATCGTTTTAGTTTCTCTTATGTCGCTCCTCTCCTACATACTTTCTGTTTCATCCCAGAAAGTTCTTAAGGCTCCTGGAGTTTAAATGCGCTGACCCGAAGCTCCCTGCCAAGACATTAGTACTAATGGCCCATCTGAAGAGGCTGCTGTATTAAGACATCAGTGCTTGATGCTTCGGTCACACTTACCTTGGTGAAGAAGTCCTTATCATTTTACCTCAGACGGGGGATGCTGAGAAGGAAAAAATGCAAGGAGCCTGAATTCTAAACTTTTTAACATTGCTTTTGAATTTAGTGGCACATAGATAACTCTATCTATGGCACATCATAGATAACTCACTATTTCAATACACACACATACACACTGAAGTTTATGGAAATACGTGTTGAATTCCTTCTCAGAAATTATTTAGCACACCTTGGAAATGTTTGTGTGGCAGTTCTGTCATTTACCAAAGTGCAGGAATAACATCATATTTCCCCTCAGGGTTATCTAAATCTCCAAGATCTATTAAAGGCAAACTACTATCATTATCCTGTTTCGGTTATAATCAAGAACTGGTATTCATTTCAGTATCTTCCCTTTTATTCAATAGTAAAAATTTCCAGGAAGCACGTCACATGAGCTTAGAGGATCCAGACGAAGTGAAAACTTTCCAAAATGAAAATTCCAATTTTGTAGGAATAAAAATTATTCTGAACATGAAATTAAGGTTCATAGGTGTAGTAAGCAGAATGCCCCGTAAAGATGTCCCCATTCCAAACCCCGGAACCTGTGAATATGTTAGGTTGCACGAAAGGGGGAATGAAGGTTACCAATGAATGGACTTTAAAATAGGGAAAATACCATAGATTATCCACGTGATCCCGATGTAATCACAAGGGTCCTTAAAAGGGGGAAATAAGGGTAGGGAGAGGAGGTAGAGAGTGAAAACCAGTGACGTGGCAGCATGAGGACTTGGACTGGGGTTGCTGGCTTTGAAGACACAAGCCAAGGAAAGCAAGTAGCCTCTATAAGCTAGAAAAGGCAGGGATATGGATCGTCCCCTCGATTTTAGCCCAGTGAGATGTACTTCAGACTTCTGACCTCCAGAACTATAAAGTAATAAACTTGTGTTGTTTTAAGCCAATACTATAGCAACAATAGGAAAGTAATACTGTAGGTTTCTGGGAGATATGGTGGAAAAGTCAGAATCCCCATTTTCCATGATTTACTTGGGAAACTCACACTGCTGACAGGGAGCAGGAACGGGAAGGGGAGGAAGAGGGAGGAGGTTTCCTGAGGTTATGCTGGCCAGGTTCTCCTCTCAGTCTCTCTTATCATGAATCTTCTCTTTCAAGAGAGAATTCTAAGAAAGGCTAGAGCTGGTTTGGCAGTTGAAGTCTGAACCCTGACTTCTTAATTTGTAAATGACGAGATTAGATCAGATCATTTCAAGAGAAAACCAAGTCCATCTTGGAAATGCCCTCATTCCGTCAATGAGGAGATATGGATATGTACTACATGTATAGAACTATGTCATCACTTCAAGTATTAAGAAGGCTCAAAACTTAAAACCTATATGTGGTTTGGTTATAAAGAAGGAGGATTTGGGATATTCTGCTTTATTTCATTATGTTTAAAAGACCTATATTTTCCATTATTCGAAAACACCTTCTGAGTTTGGTTTGTAATCCCTCAAGGTTGGGGTTCAGCTACAACCAAAGTGAAGTTCAGCAGGATGGGATTGTGTGACCACATCATATACCAGGGATGGGATAGTTTTCTGCAGATGGAGTACTGCTCTCTAGCTGCCACTCAAGTGATTCTGCATCTGCAAATGTCCCAATGTCACAGCTACTGTTCTTATTGAAAAAAATGAATGAATATGCATGTGTGAATGAGTATGCTGGCTCCTTGCTGCTTGTCTTCATGTATCCCACTCTCTATATAACCCAGCTGGGAAGTGAGAAAATACAGTAGCTGCCTCTGGCCCAGGACACACCTGATTTGCATTCCTCCATCCATACTTTTTTTTATCACATAAAGAAGATCAGGTTGTTATTTTGGAAAAACTTAAATATTGCTTTAACACATATCTTTCCCATACTAATAAGATGAAGTAGAAAGAATATATATTCCTTCAGGGTCTTACATCCAAAATACACTGACATTTCTAAGAAATAGTAAGGATTAAAAAATATCAACCAACCAAAAGAATTTGAATTTTTGCCACAGACTAAGTTATAACAGCATGAAAAACTGGCTCAAGTGATCTGCATGCCTCACCCTTGCATTTTCTCTCTTCTCTCACTAACTCATTTTCCACTTAATCTTCTCTTCATACAATTATCCACATTCTCTGTATTGACTCTGGTGTCATGAGTTTTTCATAGTGGTCTTTTGTTTGAATGAATTAAGATTGGCTGTCTAACATGCACTGACTAACTCCATAAAGCATGAGTTAATTAATCTGTTTGATTTTATTTTTCCCCCACCATGTGAAACTAATTTTACATCAGAGGTTGACCTTGATAGATAATCAGAAATAATGAGAGAAGAAAGCAGAGAACTGGTTTTCAGATATTTATTAGTGTTCATTTTTCCCCCAACAGACTGAGGAATTTTAAACTTTCATGTAAAACATTTCTTAAACAGAATGTAAATTATTCACAGAATATGCCTGACAATATACAGTATAAAAATAATACTTCCTAGGCCATTTTAAGATCACTTGACTATCTTACCAAAGTGGCATACAGTCTTAGGAAGAACTTATTCTTTTTTTTTTTTTTCCTATTCTGAAAGTTACAGCCACATTGAGCAAAGTCCTACATTTCCTCCTTCCCATTTCCCATGATGCTAGAATATTACCCAGGAAATAAACATGATTGAATCTATTTGTTTCCTAAAACCATGAGAAAAATGCGAACTGCTTGGAAAGTTACACCCAAGGGAAAAGGCTCATGCTGAGATCACTGACGTTGTGAACGTGCTTGGTTACTTTTCTCAAGAGTCCACTTCTCATCCCTGGATTGGGAAGCCTGCAGCCCATGGAGAAACAGCCTCCTGTCCAAGGTCAACAGAGTTGGGGAAAAGGACTAAGCTTAATGGACCTCTTGAATGTTTAGTGATGTTGATGGTGGCAGAAATATTGCACTCAACCTTCCACCTCTGTCAGTTCCTTGGCAGGGCATGCATTTGATATTTTAAGTATAATTTACTAGATGCCTTCAAACCGAATCAAAGATTTGGATTCAGTTATACTCTCCAAGCTGTCTTTGTTTACATCTGTGGCCTCAGCTCTTGTAGAGTTAATTCTTTGTTTAGCTTGCTTGCAGTCAAATGTATAAATAAAGTGGCAGCCTGTAAAGGACTTTTTGGACAACTGCCATCATGAGAATAGGGAATTGACAAAAAGAAAGAGAGGAGTAAGCAGCTCTGCTGTGTAGTGAGCAGAACAGGAAAATATTGGCGGGAGGAGAAAGGAAATAGGAGAGCTCTGAGTTTGAGATGTGTCACGAGAGAGCATGAGAGAACATGGAAGGCATGAGATGGGTAAAGGAAATCAACAACCAAAACAGTCAAATATAGAGCTCTTTCAAGGCACAGCAGAAGAGAAAGACGTATGTTTGGATTATTTTGTAAAAAAAAAAAAAAAAAAAAAAAATTGCTCCTATAACCAAAAGGTTATGAACCAGCTGAGAAGTTAACTGGCTGAGAGGCAGAATCTCTGGAGGATAATGAAAATTCAAATGAGACCCTTTTTGCCCTATAATTCAGCCTGAAGGCCACAAACTTTGAAACAAAAAAATTAGTGGCAATGAGGAGGGGTTAAAAAGAATACTTAAAATGTTGCCTAGAAAAGAGAACTCTTAAATCTTTTTCCTTCTCTTAAGAAATCTTTCCTAGCTCCTTCATTGCAGTTTCTTTGTTCCTGATGACCTACTGTTTTCTGAGTTTGGTTTTACTTATTAATAGCTTTCTAGCTTGTGGCTGAGATGGTTTTACTCTCCGGGGTCCATGTCCCTTTCTCTTGAACATTAATATCTCATCTTCTATCTCCCTGTCTTCTTGATCAGGTGCTTGCTGCCTACCATGGCATGGCTTTTCATCCGTAGAAATTTACATAGAATAAAGGCAGAATCATGGCATGACATCTTCACTTAGCCACTATTAATGTTGCCATGGCTCTAGAATACAATTTAGGGATCATCTAGTAACTAGTTATTAACTTCATATTAACTGTTGAAAATGCTAAAACCCTCAGTTTTCTCTTTTTATCATTATCCAGGGTCCTTTTAAAAATGTTTTCTTTATAAAATGCAGTTGAAGTGGTCTAGAATATGTCATTGTGACATAAAAATTATTTTGTGCAGAAGGTACTTGAAATAGGCCTTTTTCTGCATTTCCTTATCTGCCTAAAATCAGAGCCTCCCAAAAGAACTCAATTATCCTAAATCCCCTTACTAGGAGCTTCCCAGACTAAGGGAAGATTGAATCTTATAACTGGAGAGAAGTCACACACCATACCTAAATAGACATTGTCTTAAAACTATTATTATCTCCTATCTATTCTTCTAATGGTCCATTCATCTTTCCTAAACATCATTTGGTTACTCTTCTCCCTTCCCTTTCATCTGTTAAGATGACTTATAAGCCCCAAATTCTAACCATCTCCTTGATACACATTTTTCTGTGAACTTTCATACCTAGGTGATTAAATTTTGTCTTTCATTAATCTTTTGTCAGTTTAATTTACAGGCCTCCAATATAAACCAAAGAGGGTAGAATAAAATGTTTTCTTCACTGACATGGGCCATTCAATATGAAATTTCAATGTCCTACTGCCATATGAACTTTGATAACCCTGTGTGTTTGCCCACACACTTCTCCAATCTGCATGGGTCCTGGCCCTCCTCCTTGCCATTTCTGATGGGCCTCTCTGTCTGTCAACCTCTATTTAAGAAATACTTTGTCAAAAAGACAACAAGTGTTGGTAAGGAGGTGGAGAAAAAGGAACTTTTGTGCACTTTTGGTGGGAAACTAAATTGGTGCAGCAACTGTGGAAAACCATATGGAGTTTCCTCAAATTAAAAATAGAAACACCATATGATCCAATAATTCCACTATTGAGTATTTACCCAAAGAAAATAAAGATACTAATTTGAAAAGTTATATTCACCCCTATGTTTATTATAGTATTAATTATAATTGTCAAGATATGGAAGCAGCCCAAGCATCCAACACCAGATGAATGGATAAAGAAGTGGTGTGTGTGTGTGTGTGTGTGTGTGTGTGTGTGTGTGTATGATGGAATATTATCCAGCTATAAAAAGAAAGAGACCTTCCCATTAAGCATAATAACATCCACATTATAAGGTTCTCAGAAGAAGAAGAAAGAAATAAGGGGGCAGAAAATTTATTTGAAGAAATAATAGCTGAAACTTCCCTAATCTGGGGCAGGAAACAGATATCCAGATCCAGAATGCAGAGTTTTTT